>NC_091757.1:22005357-22080357 GCF_043380555.1 Nothobranchius furzeri
CCCCTAGCCGGCCGAGCTCGGGACCCAGCGACCCGGGACCCAGGGGCGACCACCCCCGCCGGGGACCCAGCAGAGCCCAGGGACCCAGACCCCACCAGGCAGCCACCGGGATCTATCAGGCAGACTCCAAAAATCTTAAACCCCGTGACCTGGTTACCACGAACACTCAGGCAGACCAAGGCACAACCCCTCACACCAGGTGTGGCAGGGGGAGGGGGGCGAATATCTATATCATCAAAAGAAGTTCCAGGAGAAGGGAGGAGTCAAAGGCCCCACCTGACATATACAGTCATACACAAACACAGTCACACACTCCCTCCCTCATGCTCACACATGCACATACAACCCAAGACTTACAAAAATGCACGCCGGACACCCACTCATGCTCCCCATACACACCCTATTCACTCTGGTCCCGATACTGCTGCACATGGGGTACAACCATCACCGGTTCCAAGAGTTCGACCCTTTCTGCTGGGGTGCTGATGAGCAGGCTCCCCTGCCCAACGCTGAGCACAGCAACCCACCACCCCAGACCCCAACCAGACGGCCAGATCTCCCTCCTAGCCTCCAGCCCCAGGAAGCCTAGCAACAACAGAGGTGGCTAAGACAGGGCATATCTCTGGGAGATACAGATGAACCAGGATCCAAGCAGGCATAGCTGGCACAAGCAATCCAGTCAAAGATAATGGAAAGCCTGATTCAGGCTAACAGCAACCAGATAAAGCCAAGCAGAGACCAGAACATTTTCAGGAAGGGCCAGGCAGGAACCAGCAGGATCCTGTCTGAAAATGGTGAAAGACTCTGACTAGGCCCGCCGAGGTCTGAGCTACAGATAAAGGAAAGTCAGAGCAGGATCCAGCTACCCTGGCCAGCCAGCCCCATGCTTCCTTATGGAAAGCACTGGATCTGCAAACTCTTCTATTCCAATAACCCCATCCCCTGAGAAGTCTAACCAAGCCAATCAGTGCTGAGCAGCGTACGTCTCACACTGCAACGCTCAGTTTCTAATAAACAACCAAGACTGAAGCGGAGGTTGCTGCGGCTCATTCCTCTGTTCTAAATGAAGTGCTAAAAGCTTTTCTTCTTGCGCCGTCGCCAGACGACATTTTTGACTATATCTTAAAACTACAGCTGGCTAGTCCCGCCCCCTCATGCGCCTCTCTGCCTGTGAGCAACCAGACGTTATCTGTGTAGAATTAAACACAGGACGAGTCTGGCAGGCCAGGCTCAGATGCAGAAATTTTGAAATTTATCCTAAACTGCACGGGCATATCATGCCAGGCACTGATGAGAAAACGTTACAAGGATCTCACAGCTGAATTTGAGAATGAGATGCTACACCTGAGAACAATATATGGTGCCACATTTCCACACATTCGGTCTCTTGAGCTGCTTAATGCCATCTACAGGATGCAATTACAGAGCATTTTTGGAGAAGTTTGTATTGGACTGAGGATATTTTGCACACTACCTGTGACTGTTGCTGGGGGTGAACGGGCTTTTAGCAAACTGAAACTGGTGAAAAATTATTTGAGATCAACAATGTCCCAGGATAGACTGAACAGCCTAGCTCTTCTTTCTATTGAAAGCCAATTAGCCAAAGGATTGGACTTTAAAGATCTCATAAGTGATTTTGCTAACATGAAGACCCGTCAGTGGGCATTTACTGGAAAATAAATTCCAGGATTTTTGTTTGAACACATTGTTGGCAAATAAAAATAATTATATGTGAAGTCTGGGCATTTCACTTTTATTATGCTGGCATTTGTATTTGCTCAATATAGAGGTTAAACTAAGATCATATTTATTATCTTGTCTTATAGCATGACAAAAAGTGTGTAAGAGAGATATTAAGTAATTGAGCATGGGGGCCCACCTAGAAGACTTGTACCTAGGGCCCAGAATTTGGTGCTACGCCCCTGACTGTACACAAGTCTGGGAGCAAAGAGGAAGCCAGCTCTCTGGCCCCTCGTCTGTTAGAAACCTCTAAAAGTTCTTAAGTTTCACCAAGTTCAAACAACTAAAACCCATTTAAAAGCCATGAAAACACATGGAGCAGGTGAGAGAACTGCCACAGATCCGGCCTCTCCCTCCCTTCTTCTTCTGTTATTAGGCAGTCTAGACGCCTATTCGGCGTCTTGCTGCCACAGCAACCAACATTTCACTCCAAAGGATGATCACACCCTCACATACACACCAACCCAACGTAAAAAGACCAGCAGCGCACCCACACACTGCCCATCCTCCACCCACCACAAGGTCTGTAGACTGAATACCCCCACCCCACAGAACCCAAAAACCCGAACAGGGCCCTCCTCTCACCTGAGTAATCGGGACATTCCAACAAAACATGTCTCACCGTTTCCAGCGCCCCACAGCGGCACAGACCGTTAGGGTGCTTCCCCACTAACAGGAGACCCCCCCCAAACACAACTATGGCCCAGTGTCAGCCTCGTCAAGACCACGGAGTCTCTCCTCCTGCTAGGAAGGGCATCCCCAGGAACCCCCACCCGACGCTGCAGACCATAAGAAGCCCTTCCAGTAACTCCAACGTCGCATGAGGACTGCTAGTTCACATGCCACCCGACCCACCGCCGACTCCCTTCCTCCTGGCAGCCCTCCCTTTTATGTAACTCAGGAGGTGATCAGTCCAAGTGCAGCTGTGCAGGTAGGAGGAGGAGGAAGGGCTCTGATTGTCATCTGCAGCTTCACATTTCTTTGACACACAGCAACAGCTGTAACAGTCGTCGTTTGTGGCAGTCCTAATTGAAAGACAACTTCTTTCCCTCAGCTGTGAGAGCACTCAACGGCCACTGAATGTCTTTTAGTGATTGTAGGAGTTTAATTCCCCAGTTTTTATCAGTTTTATTGTTTAGGTATGTTAAGCTATAACGTGCAAGTCTTATTTGTCCACATTTAGGGCTTTTAGTGTGTCTCTCGATTGTAGTTTTTTCAATGCCCTGATTTTTTATTGGTCTTTGTTTAACGTTTTGGTCTTAATAGCTGCTCTTTAGGGTGTTACACTTTATATAATGTAATATAGGGTTGCTCCTAATTTTGTTGCACTTGTTACAATGACAATAAAGCTATTCTATTTTAATCAATCTTATATAAGGCTCGAGTGGGAACTTACTGAGAAACTCTGACTGTAGTTCAGTTTCTGCTTTCACTTGTCTCTTTAAAACACACACACACACACACACACACACACACACACACACACACACACACACACTGCTGGAGTGGGTGGAGAAAACAGGTTATTTATTTATTTATTATTTCTTTAACCAGGAAGGTCCCATTGAGATCAAAAGCCTCATTTTTAAGGGAGTCCTGGCCAAGAGTCAGCAGAAGTTACAGCTACACATGTTTCACTTACAATGAGCCTTACTATGCATGTTTGTCAGGGCTCCAACAAAACATTATATGACTTATAGAGGCTCAAAGATCAGTTTTAGATTAGTGATTAACTGCATTCTAGGTCCCCTTTAACCTGCAACATTTGGACATTTCCACACTTGCTGGTCCACACAATGCTAAGCAGCCTAAACGTGTTTTGGGGGTATGGTGTGAATTAGTTTTAGTTAGGGGTAGTTTAGATCAGGATTAGGAATAGAACATTGGTTATGGGTTGGGTTAGGCATAGTGGAGTCACTAAAATACATGTAAGTCAATGGAGGTCCACATACAAATTCAAGTGTGTGTGTATATCAAACATCTACATGCCCACACTTAAATAGAGCTAGCTACGCCCCTGGGTTTGTGGTGTTACTATTTGCAGACGGTCCCTGGACAGAGCACGAACAGAGGACGTGTTTCTAATGGCGTTGTGACTTGTTCACTGCCTTGTCACGGTTATAAAGAGGCGTGCTGTGTTCACTAATGCCTTTCTCTTCAGAAGTTGTGCCGCAAAGGTTTAATCTGTCGATATCGTCTTAAGTTTACCGAAGTGCGGGGACACTTGTAACGAACAGGTGTTCAACAGGAAATGGTTTCTGTACCCGGCGGTGCCCCGCCTCCTCCCGGGCTCAGAAACACGAAGTGAGCGGCCGCAGCCGTGATCAGAGGAGGAACTGGTGACGGGCTGCAGGTGGTGGAGCTGGTGGTGCTGCTCCATTGTGTCTGTAGCCTCCAGGGGCTGATCTCTAAGACAGTCTGCATCGTTAGTTTGATGTTGAAGTTCCCAGAAGCCTCCGGGATGAGGTCCGCTCCGCTCTTCTACCTGTGCTACCTGCTGTGCGTGGCGCTGGGCCTCGCCTGCGTGCTGTGCGTCTTCCTGTGGAGCAGCCGGTGGCGCGGGGGGCTTGCCTGGAACCTCAAGGCGCAGCAGTTCAACTGGCACCCTGTCCTGATGGTGACCGGTCTGGTGGTGATGTACGGATACGGTGAGTGGTGCTTCACTGGTGTGTTCAGGTGGTGATGCTGTGAAGCAGAACAGTCGGTCAGAAGCAGGGACTTCACACTTCTGCTGTCTGGTGGTGGGGATGTGAGACCTGAGCAGAACTTCACCCAGGTAGCTACAGGCATGGCAGGTGGACTCTGGGTCATTTATGACTCTATCATGACTGTGAAGAGTCTTATTCTGGGCAGAAGAAGTATGACAAGATCTGTGTGTGTGTGTGTGTGTGTGTGTTTCCAGATTTGTGTGTGTAACTTCAGCTCCTACACATAAAAATCTTTGAATACACACACCCATCACCTTGTACACACGGACAAAACTACATCACACACAGATCAGTTTACAAGTACAAAATCCTTTTGAGACTCTTTTCTCACCGGACTGATTTGTGCTACATGGTGCGTTTGAATGCTGGGTGGAAGCTGGGAAGTTAGAATTTCCTTTTGAATTAGTCTAAAGTTGTGTTGACGGGACAAATACGTTCTTCTGTGGAAAAATATAGTATGTCTAAACTATCTATCTAGCACTGATGAGTGTATTATAAAAATGACACGTTTCACCTTCATGTTAATATTGTTTTATTAGACACACTTACACACACTCCACTTTGAACTCCACCTATCCAGCAACTGCTGCATTTAAATACCGTAAATCCTCTAATACAGGCCGGTATTCAATTAAAGGCCGGGTCTCCAATTTTGCCCAGTGTCGGAGTCAGCGGAGGTGAATAATGGCCGGTTTTTTATTGTGGCCGGGTGGAATGTGGTAACAAGCAAGTACGGGGGGCGGTTGTGTCATCGTCTCACTTTTGATTTGCCAGTGATAGACCGCGAGGGTAACTTTAACCGTGCGGAGACGAAGAGGAGGCGAACATTTGATATCAAGTTCAAAGAGAACGTGCTGATTATGCTGCAGAACACTCTGGGGAGCAGTAGCAGGGGTTGTATGAACTAGTCGACTTCACTATAGTGACTTTTTATGCCTGTCGTCGACTAGCCGCTGTCACGTGATAATGACCGGCAAGATGCAGCCCTCGGAAAAGACAGCAGCCTGTTGTCAGCAGGTGACGAGCTCCTGTGCTCGGGGGGCAACGCGCTGTGCCAGAGCGTCGGTACTGACACGCGATCGTTCATGTCGGTTCATTTCCTTTAATGTTTTCTGTCTTTTATTAGCGCCTGATGTGTTTCGCTGCTGTGGAGCGGGGCGCATCACCTTGTCCTCCGACGCACTGATCACTGATGCGGCCGCCAAGCAGGGAGCGCTCCGCTGTTTTTGCGGTCGGATCTGCGTCCTGAGCACGGCCACAGTAACAATCAGGTGTTGCCAAATTATTTAACACGCGATTGTTCATGTCAGTTCATTTCCTTTAATGTTTTCTGTCTTTAATTTGCGCCTGATGCGTTTTGCTGCTGTGGAGCGAAATTGTCAACTTGTCATCCGGTGACGCACCGATCACTGATGCGTTTCACTGCATGCTGTGGAGCGGGGCGCATCACCTTGTCCTCCGACGCACTGATCACTGATGCGGCCACCAAGCAGCGAGCACTCCGCTGTTTTTGCGGTCGGTAGATGTTTTAGAACTGCAGCTCAAAGGTAACTCATGAGGTGAATATATATGAACCCAGGTAGCAGTTTCTCTTTAGGATTGAGAGGAGATGCAGGAAGATAATAAACAAGCAGGACAGAAAAATAGTCAAATAAAAACAAGTTAGTTTTTGTACCTGCTGGTTGCAACAAACAGACACCATTGAAGGTAATCAGAAGTGAGGAACAGAAAATGAAATAATTATTTTAATGTTTAGAGCAGCAGGAACTCCGAGAGGCTGCAGGCGCATCAGTGAGTTTGCGGCCGCTGCGCAGGGGGAGGGGGGAGGGCTGAAGCAGAAACTACCGTTGTTAAAAGAAATTTGTTTATGGGCGCAATTTTAATTGTCAAAAACTCCAGCGAACCATTAGTTCATTTTTGCTCAAATAGAAATAGAGGCCTGCCTCCAATACTGGCCCTCCTTCCAATAAAGGCCTGCAGCTTGATAAGCTTGAGTCAAATACAGGCCCGGGCCTGTATTAGAGGATTTACGGTAACTAGTATTAAAGAATACACTATTGTTTGCACAATAATAATTTTTTTAAACTCTCACTGACACACTTTGCAGGGGGGATTTGGCATTTATTTTTTCTTGATGTCTTGCAAAACATCTCCAGGGCCCTGTGGTAGGGGAATTCCCCCAAAGGTTGCCCATTGATGCTGAGCTGCAGGCATGCAGCCAGATGATCCCCCTGCAGCCTGTTCCTCGAGTCAGTCTTCACCTTTAAGAGTACAAATCTTGCTTTTAATGTCTAACTCTGGGAATCTAACAACAGACAAAATTTTACTGAGGGGTGGAAGATCTCTTTAAACGTCTTACCCCATTCATTGTTGAGAAGTCCCTTTCACAGTTAACACTTGATATTGGTACTGTCATGGCAATGGCTGCAAGTTTGCTGACTATTGGGTAGAGGTTGGCCCATTCATGGTTTCGTGCTGAGAGTTTCTGCAGAATACCGAGTTGGTCCAAATCCTAAAACCAAACACAGAGTGACAAGTGGAGAAGTTACATTAAAATAGGCTTATCAGTCACATTTAACAGTAAAATTTACTTTTATCTTAGAATATACCTTGAAAGCCCCGGTCACCATATGTTTTTTAAATGACGGCCACTCTTGTAACAGTGTACTTTCTGGCTGCTGTGGCAGAAATTTCCTGGTGAGGGTAAGGACATTAGCTGTCGCGACAGCATCATCCGCTGTCAAGGTTTGAGGTCCCAGCACATGAAATGCTGACATTACATCGATGTTTGGAAATCGCCTGTCCAGGCTATCCAGAAGAGCATCCTCAATATAAGGCTCCATAACCTAGCAATAATTACGAAAATAAAATGATCACAAATAACTGAAAATGCACATGGTATGACCATGCCAATGTTTCTAACATTGAACGACACTACATTGATTTTTTTTAATCTACCTCTGATCTGAATCGGGGCCAAAGCATGTCTTGGGAGTACTCTCCCTGGCCTCTGCCTCTCCTCCCCCTCTGCTCCTCAGGGAGGATACCAAATGCCCCTAGTCTTGTGGGATCATCTAGGTCAGTTTGGAGCTGAGCCAAGAAGGAACCTGCCTTTGTGTTGCCTGCATCCTTGATGTCTTGCAAACATGCTATCGTCACAGGAACCTGTAATGAGCACATCAACTGCTTGAAATTAATCTTGAATTCTGAAAACGGTCATTAACCGGTTTGAATTTTTTCTTTTTTAACTTTAAGAGAAAGACGTGTTGTGATGGACTGACCTGGTCTTTAATGGCTAGGAAGTTCACATTTTCCTTTTGGAATATTTTTGAAAGTCGCGCTAGATGGAGAAGATATATTGCAGCCACGAACCTGTACGTGCAACAGTAACTGTACAGTCCTTTTGCAAGCGGACATTTGTTACTGTCCACTTCTTCTGCCAAGGCACCAAGCACTGCGCAAAGGTTGCGTTGTAGATTGCTCACTGCCAGATGCTGAGACAGCCACCGTGTGTCCTTCACTTCCTAAAAAATTTACAATCAATTTCCAAGGCAAGAAGTTACTAAGACAAGAACAAAAGTACACAACACTAGTCAATAAAAATTGTGTTCATAGTCTCACCCTTACAGTCAGGTTGTCAAGGCCCAAGACCTGTGAAGCAGCTCTAAGAACTGCAGTTCTGTTCGCGCTGTTGTGAAAATACAGGTGGAGACTTTGTAGGTGATCCCTGAATGTTCCCATGTATGGAACTTCAGATGAAGCGTCCTTACAAGCCAGGGCGAGGCGATGAGCAGCACAGGTAACCGACAGCAACCAGGGCAAGGAGTCCTGCATCTGCTGTGCTACACCATTCAGCCTCCCTGTTACAAAAAGGAAGCAAATACAGGCCACTCACTTCCTCCATGCTTGCTAGTGGTACTATTTCCTTTTTATCTTCTATCTGTGTTCGACATGCTTGTATAACGCCGGTTTAATTAACTAACATTTTTAGTGTACAGCGCCTTGTTTGGTTGTAATTCCTTGTGAATGCGCTTTATAAATAAAATTGGATTGGATTGGATAGTCGTCTGATCACACACCTGCTGATCAGTTTTGACAAAAACACTGACAGTAAAAAAACAACTCTGTGTAAAGAAGTTCATGCAGTACCAGTCGTTACTGCTGCGCCATCTGTTCCCAGTCCAAACAGCTTTTCTGTAGGGACCTTTTTTTTGACGAGCACTTCATTTAGAGCTGCCACAATGGTGTTTGCCTTCCCATCAAACAACGCCACTAAGTCAAGGAACTGACTATAAAGCTTGCCTTCTGCATCCATATATCTGGAAGACCAAGTAAAAACATTACTATTAGTATTACTGATTCAGCCTATAATTATTGTCCTCTCATCTTAATACCTGACATGCAGATCCAGGTGCCTTGTCACGAACACATCCGTGCTCTCATCAATGTCTAGCCCTAAGATGTCCTTAAGAATGGGCTCCTCCACCCCTGCAGCCCAAATCTCAAGCATCTCGTCAATAATTCGATGTGATCTATAGTTGGTTCTTTTCCCAATCTGTGAACAAATAAAATGAATCTGGATTTTACCTTATGTACTCAATCTGACTAGTAGTAATATTTGCAAATATTATAGCAAGAAAGTTTATTTACCTTAAGCTTTTTGAAGTAATCGCACCCAAGCAGCTCTGCCAATTCCAGAAGTGCTGGGTAGTTTGTGTGGTGTGCCTGTTTGTTTTTTGTTAAGTAATATAGGCATTTAAACCCCCCCCCCCCCATGATAGCCTCGTGTTCCATATAAATCACTGGATCGAAGGCATCCAGTACTGCTGAGCCTAGAAATGTGTAAATAAGTACAAAACTGTTTATGCTTAAATGATTTCAGAGTTTAAATGACAAATTTAGATGTGGGATTGCTGTAGCTTACCTTGTGCCAGTAAGGCATGCAAACCCACACTCTGTTTGTGGTGCTCTGTAGCCATGTGCCTGTCACGGTAATCCACACGGGAAATTTGACATCCAGCCTCAATGAATGGCCGCTTTGATGTTCCTCTCTTAGGTGCTTGTTTGTGTTGGCAGCACAAACGGCAGAACATCCCTTGGAGACAACATTTCAAGGTATCATTGACCAATGACTAAAGGTTCAATTCAGGTTTATTTTTAAATATTAAAATACAGATATGATCCGTCTCAATACTTTTTAACCATAACCCCCAGGAGCCAGCAGGGAACCAGAAAAATTACCAGAATTTACGTATTTAAATTTGATATTCATAAATGTCAATATATATTGCACATCTGTGTACACCTGAATTTCTTACAGAATTGACCAAATTCATTTACATAGTGTGAATAGAAATGATGTATAATTAACAGGATAAATCAGCTGCTCGCCATTAAACAAAAAAACAACTTGCCCAAATGAATACAGGGAAGCGCAGGGGCAGATTAAGAACTGAAGAACATCCGGGGCTTAACACACACGCACGCGAACGCACGTGCACACACACGTGACACACTAGTCAACATCATATTTGTCTTGTACCACATAATTTTTAATCTGAAGCTACATATTCAGCATATTCAGAGTATTGCTCCTGTTAGTGTTTAGTGTGAGATGATAGTAAATATTCCCTTTCTTTCTCCAACAACTTTACCTGATAGTAATCTAGCTTTAGGCAAACCAGCAGCACAACAAATATTTTCAAATAAAACTCACAAACCTGAGTCAGCACCAGTCTCATCAAAGCTGGGGTTCTGTCGCCGTACTTTTGGTCTAAAAAATGTCCTTATGTCCATCTTCACTCATGCGTTTCAGGCAGAGAGTGTAGAAGAAGCCGGCTGCTGAAGGGCTTCTTTTCTTCAGTGGTGGAGGCTCAGGCAGGCTGTATACAAACTACTGCCAGCTGCTCCCTCTCTGTTGGACTTTGGTACTGCATGTTACTTCCACGATTTAGATCCGGGGGGCTTTCCATGAACGATCCGGGGCTTCAGCCCAAGTAGCCGGGCCTAACGCCGCCCCTGGGGAAGCGGAAACAACACTCACCATTGGTGGAGTGAAAGCCAAGAATGGAATCTGCTGTTTTTGTTGACCCATGTAGGATCCCATCCTGAACACCTGTGCTTGTCTTGGGGGTTTTCTCCTGGGCCACTCGTTTTTCCCGGCCCTCTACTGGTGTCTTCACCACTGGTCTCTCCCACTCCATTAACGCCACTTGGTTCTGTAACTTTTTCACCACTCGGCATCCCTGTTCCTTCCCCTGTGTCTGCTACACCTAACTCTTCTCCTGCCTGTCAAGCATTACTTGCTTGATTTTTACCGTTGCAGAGCACAGAGTGAAGGTTCTGCTCAGACCATGCATGGGCCATAGTAGTGATGGGTAGATGAGGCCTCATGAAGCATTTCATCACATTGCCCAAACTGTGTTGATATTGTGCCAAAATTGTGCTGCTACCAGGTTGGTCTACCGACACCTGCTGGATCTTAAGTATAATTACAGGCAACCTATAGATTCAAATCATCTACCGATCAAATAGCACATATGTTATCTTGGTGAGTAAACAAATGTATTTCAAACTGGAAGTAAGGTTGAGGTTGTTCCCCTATAAGCTATTGTTGAATTTCTCTATGAAAGTAATAGTGTTCACACTCATGTTGTATTGCTTAATTTTTTGAACATGAGATCAGTTAGCCTACATTATTTGACAGCATACCCTGCATGATGTGTGGCACTGGTTCTATTACCTGACCAGAGCTGTCTTCGTCTGCCTTTCGTTTCTTTGAAACATACTTGAACAGGCTCCAGACCAAATTGAAACCCATGCCAGATTAATACATGTACAGTGGGTAGCTACATTACTTGTTTAAGCTAACATGACTTTCTGCCTCCTTTAAATTGGTCCAACATCATTACTGGTCTGGCCCTGTTAAACACGTTCTACGCCCCTGCTTAGCAGAATTAATGAAGTATTTTTAAGCCAGTATAAAAATGACTGAAACACAGATTTACATATTTGGCATTACTGACCAAAATCTTTGATTTAATTTAAGAACATCAAGATGCATTACAGTGAACATTATAATAAAGTATATTTTTCTAGTGCAGAGTGGAGACAACCCATAGAAGCACTGATTTGATCTCATTTCAGAGAAAAATAGAACAGGTCAGATGCACCTAATAAATAAAATTACTAACATAAACTCATGAATCTGTTTCTTTGCTTCACTGTTCTGGTGCTGAGAATATCACTAATGCGGATCAGATACACAGATGAATGCACCTCTTATTTATTATTTGGAGACTACATTTACTGCAGCTGGCAGAGGCAGAGATTTTTTCTATTGATACACGAATTTAGAGAATAATTTTAAATGTTAATAGGGGAAGACTGCAGGAGGGAGCGGTAAAATACAGGGGGTCCCCAGCAAAAACAAGAAACTTTACGAGTCTGATGAAACCCGCTGGTTTTCCATCAGGCAGTCACGGGGCAGCTCCAACGACCCAGTGGTTGTGCTGGGGTCAGTTATCGAGCCCAGTCCGGTACGAGCCGAGGCGACGTCGTGCTCTGCTTAAGAAGAGGTGTTATTTTCCCGCTTCAGAAGAAGCGTCCAACGTGTTTTTACGCTTTCTCCGAGACATGTCACGTTGCTAAGTTGTTAGCGCCGCGCGCTAACACGTCAATAGTGCAGCGTAGCCTGCTGGAGGTTTTAAGGGTTCAGATGAAACACCCGACCTCTCAGGCTGTTCACACATCGATCTTAAGTTGTCGCTGTTGCGCTCACGCCGTAATGCAGTATTAGATGTGGTTAAAGTCAGACATGACAAAATAAATAAATTTTACATGAATAAGTGATGCTTAGCCTTGCGGGGGGAGGAGAACCTGGCCTAATAAGCACTGGAGGAAACCCTGTCAAGATCGTCAACACCTATATTTATGTCGATGGTCAACACTCATCTATCTTAATGCTTTTGAAACATGTAAACCAAAAGGCATTATATCCACTGCTACCTTTCTAATTTTAAACTCAGTAACTTTTGCTGTAACTGCACCTTGCCCTGCCTGCTCCTCCTTGCTGCCCGCCGGCTGTGATCACAAGTAACAACATAGTAGTTCCCGCTGCTTCTTCTGGAAACAGCGCAAAAAAAAAAACTTGGGATCTTGTAGGCGCGGCGGTGGGATTTCAGCCGCCACGGTTACGCCTATGTAAGGGAAACCCTGATTTAGGCGTTACTTGCTCTTTAAAGAGGCTGTAAGCTAACCAAGCAAAATCACAATGCTAAGCAACATTTTTGCCCTTGATGTAATCTGAACAAATCCAAATGCAAGTCTGGCGATGCAACTAAGTCATTCTATTCATCTTACAGAGCACAAACACTATTCTCTACTCACAACAGCTTGTAACGGCTAACGTAGCTTAGCTCAAACAGACGTTAGCGCCTGCTAACACAGAAATGTAGACAGTGTATCAATCTGTCAGACCTATAAAACATCTGAAATGGTCTAAAGTAATAGCTGTCTCATTATAACCAGACTGCAAAGTGTGCAGGTTTAACTTCAGAGGAAAGCTCACCATAGGGAGCCTAAGTCTCCTCCCATTCCAGTCAGCTCATGAGTCCCCAGAAGTAGGGCTGCATGATTTTGACCAAAATAATAATCACAATTATTTTGGTCATTATTATGATCACGATTATTATCACGGTCATTCACCCTATCTGGTAAAATATGTCTTTTTATTGCACCAATTACAAATAATGATGCAACGTTTTCTATGAACAATGAGATTTTAGATGAGATTATAAATAATGAAAAAAAAATCAAAATAACTCGTATACTTTTATATTTCAAAGTGCTAACTGAATAACAAAGTGAAGAAGAAAATATCATTTCTATAGCGCTTCTCAAGATAAAAATCATGAGGCGCTTCACAAAAACGAAACAAAAAAGTTACAATATAAAAAAGCATTTAGAAAATTTTTAAAATAAATTTAAAATGAGCAAAAATAGGCAATTGGGATTTAAAAGAAAAAATGTTAGAAAGAGAGAGAGTGAACAGGAAAGAGGGAAACCAGTGGATCCTGAGGAAGGTGGAATAGGTGGGGAGAGCAGAATAAAGAGAGAGAGGTGAAGAAGGTCATACAAAAGCCAGCTTGAACAAGTGAGTCTTCAGCTGCTTTTTAAAGGAGACCACTGAGTCCACTGATCTCAGACTCAGGGGGAGAGAGGTCCAGAGTCTGGGGGCCACAGCAGTAGATGATCTGTCACCTTTGACCTTTAGCCTGGTGCTGCACAACCAGTAGGCTTTGATCCCTGGACCTCAGGGACCTGCTGGGGGTGTAGGGACTAAGAAGATCACCAATGTAAGATGGTGCTTGTCCATGTAAGGCCCTATAGACCAGAACCAGGATCTTGAAATGAACCCTGAAGTTGACTGGCAGCCAGTGAAGCTGGAGGAGAAGCGGGGTGATGTGGGTGTGTTTGGAGGACTTGGTCAGAAGCCGAGCACAGGCGTTCTGAACCACCTGTAGACGGTTCAGGGAGGTTCTGCTCAGACACGTGAAAAGAGAGTTACAGTAGTCTAAGCGTGAGGAGATGAAGGTGTGGAGAACTGTCTCAAGTTCAGAGCAGGACAGAATGGGACTCAGCTTAGCAATGTTCCTGAGATGGAAGAAGGAAGAGTCAACAAGAGAACTGACATGAGAATCCAGGGTGAGAGCTGGGTCAAAGGTCACGCCAAGATTCCTGACAGAGGGTTTGGTGTGGGAAGCAAGCTGACCAAGAGAGTCTCTGACTTTGGGAACCAGCTTGTCTGGGGCACAGATGAGGATCTCAGTCTTATCTTCATTCAGCTGTAGAAAGCTCCCACCATCCAGGTTTTGATAGAGTCTAAGCAGGTGTGTAACAGCTGCAGCTTAGACATCTCATGGGGCTTAAAGGAGATGTACAGTTGGATGTCATCTGCATAAAGATGGTAGAAGATTCCTTTGAAGGAGCTCAGGATGTGCTGAAGAGGAAGCAGACTGAGGAGGAAGAGCAGAGGCCCCAGCACAGAACCTTGTGGGACGCCATGGGTAAGAGATGTGGTGGAGGACCTAAACTTGGAGACGGCCACAGAAAAGGAGCGCTCAGAGAGATAAGAGGAGAACCACTCCAGAGCAGTTCCTGATAGGCCTACCCAGTCTCTGAGCCTCTCCAGTAGCAGGTGATGGTCAACAGTGTCAAAGGCTGCAGTCAGGTCCAGCAGGACCAGAACAGAACAGTCCCCTGCATCACTGTGGGTCAGAAGGTCATTAGAGACCCTAAGAAGAGCTGTTTCAGTAGAATGAGCTCTACGAAAACCTGACTGGAAGCTATCATAGATGTTCTGTTCATCAAGAGCAGCTGTGAGTTGTTTAGCCACAACCTTTTCCAAGATCTTGGAGATGAACGGAAGTTTAGAGATGGGTCTGAAGCTGCTATGGAGAGAGGGGTCGAGACTCGGTTTTTTAAGAAGCGGGTGGATTACAGCGTTCTTAAAGTAAGCAGGGACCTGACCAGAGACCAGAGAAGCATTAATTATAGAGAGCACGCTGGGACCGATGGACTGAAAAGCACTTTTAAACAAAGATGAGGGTAAGATGTGGAGGGAGCATGCAGAGGTCTTCATAGAGTTAACTAGTTTGGTTAACTCAGGCAAAGAAACAGGAGCAAAGCTATCTAGGATGATGGGCCTGGTTGGAGTCGGGAGAGGCGGCGATAAGACTGAAGGAGAGATGCTAGATCTAACCTTATTGACTTTGTCCACAAAGAAAGACAGAAAGTTCTCACAGTTCTTTAAGTGCAACTTAACAGAATCACAGCTTGTACAGAAAAGGCCTTCTGTGAACAGCAAAGGCTGAGGAAATTAGGCTTACAGGTTCTTGGCCAGAAAAACCAGCCTGTCAACATTATCTGGCTTGAGAATTGAGCGAAGGCAGGTCACTACTTTTCCCCCAGTGCTAAAGACTCTCCGATGGGGAACTTGTTGCAGGAATGCACAAGTAGTTTTGAGCCAGCTTTGAGAGACGTGGGTAGACTCTTTGATGTTCCTTCCACCAGTCCAGTGGGTCTCCTTCACTGTCCAGGTTGGCACACTGTAGGTAAGACTGGAGCTCAGAGGCAACAGCCTGTTGCTCCTGGTAAGGAGAAGGTCTCTGTGTTGTTTCCCCAGTGACCTTGAAGAAGCTCCCCGAGGTCTTCTTCTTCTTTTTTTTTTTAGATGTACTGGGTGCATCTTCAGCAGCTCCCCCACTTGTACCCGCTGGGCCTGTTTCCTTGAAAAGTACATTGTAGAAGAAGTAAAAACAAAGAATCTTTGTAATAAAACATATTTAAAAGTCCATATTCAGATCACAACATAGCTATGTCATCTCAGCATATTCAAATCCACGTAATATCTTTAATTTATTTTAAAATCTGTGTTTACAATTACTCCACACCATGCTTGCAGAGGTAGCCATCTCCGACAGGATTCTTTCCTGGATTGATGCAGTACTGTCCTCACGAACATATCTCAGCTTGACGCGTGGATCAAGTGCAGAGGCCAGGTCAAGCAGTTCTTGTCACTGGATCCTTGTATTTTTCCTCCAGGTAAGTGAGGATTTTGGTGTTGATGGTGTTGGTCAGGTCTGCAACATCTTCGCTTATGCTGAGAATAGAGGAGCTGAGCAGGTGAAGGACTGGTCTCACAAAAGAAATACTGGCATACTTCTCACTGGACAGCGCATCAGTAAACTCAATCAGAGGTTGGAGGGCTTTAGCAAAACTTATGTTATCTGTTCCCCTTAACCAAAATAAATACAATTAACAACAAGGTTATTATAGTTTAAAAAAATGTCTGACCTGGTTTACTGTTTTAACTTTGTCAAAAAATGGTCTGTTAGCATCTGAAATAGAAGGAATTTCTAAAAGTCTCATAAAATGTGGTTAGGTTTCAATCTGAGACACAATCCAGGCTTTATCTTAACTTCAATAATTTGCTGATCACTTCAATCACACAAATCTAGACACACACACACACACACACACACACACACACACACACACACACACACAAATCTAGATACTGTAGAGTTTAGGAAATTGAGTGCTTTAAGAGCTCAATATATATATTACCTCTACTTATCATCAAATAAGCTGTGATACTCTATCTAAATATAGAATATCAACCTGCTTGGTCTTTACTGTGTTAATCACAAGATTCTAGGATTCTTTGTTTATTAAGGGATTGTACACACTTCGTTTTGCTTCAGAAAGAGTCAGGTTTATAAAAGTAAGAATTTATTTTACCAACAATTAAAACATGACACGTTAACTAACATTTACTGTGATGGATGGAACTAGATGTGATGTATGAACCTATGTGTGAACGCGATGTTATCAGAACTTCCATATCTAGGAGAGCTGAGTTCTGGATGTAAAAGAATTTGGTTTGCGTTAAGCTATGAAGTTGATTATTATCAAAAGGCATCAGACGTTATCTATCATGTCTAGATACCCACTCGAAGACCCTCGTGATAGATCTGGAATGTCGAAGTCGTCGGACTTCCATACACCGAGGTCCGTAGAAGAAACTGCGGCACTACTAGACCGGTCTTAGAGTTGTCTCCAGGTCACAACAGATGGATGGAACCGCGCGTCTGGGACTCTTAAGGAGTCTAAACAACATCAGCTCGTTCTGCAGGAACTGTTGCGGTATCAGCTTCGCAGGCGCAAAAAGGTTTTAACGACCTGTCAAAAGCTTTGATGGTTAAAGATGGCTGGTCTGAATCTTTCTCTACAACTGCTGAGTCACCCGAGTCATCTGGTTTTAATGTTCTCATGTTATGATTCGTGTAGCCAACCAGAGGTTGACAAGTTTGAGGGATATTACCAAGAATCTCAGAAACACACCTTCTTTGATTCCAGACGCTCTGATCTGGGGAAAAGGGCTATTTATGGGTCATGAGTTTAACTTAACCTTACTTAGTTCTTGTGTGAGTGCAAATGGTGATGACCTTGTCATATGAACATGCTGAAACATATTTTAATCACTGCAATCATAACATAACATTCATTTCAAACTTCAGTCATTGTGCACAGATTAATGAAACATTTCATTATTATAATTATTATAAGTAGCAATAAACAAAAGTTTATTTAATGATGATCTAGCTTATAAGTTTTAGAAGTTCATATTTAATTTAGGAAATCATTCTATGATTTGGCAACTAATCCGAGCTGCGAGTGTTAGGCATGAAGAATCCTGTAGGACGATAAGGATGGACCTTTAGGAGAGAACACTATTGTTGTCAATTCGTTATCTGTGTTCAGAGCTGCAGAGCTTCAATTATACGGTTGATTAATCTGTGTTTGAATTAATGAAGTTGAAATGAATATTATTATGATGATCAGTAAGGTTTGGTTTAACAAGTGAATCGTTATCTACACTCAGACACAATGTTCTTTAGTGATAAATTAAAGTTAACATCACTGCACATAAATATTTTCTTTGCCACAAATCAGAGCATCCTGTATCTGAAAGAAGGCGTGATGTTCTGAGGTTTGTGAACACCCCCTAACATGGCACATCCCGATTGGCCAAGCAAATCATAATATTAAAACGGAATCACTGGGGAGTGATTCATCATTCATTCATTCCATCATTCCAGCATCCTGTTAGATGAGCTAACTCTGACTGGTCTTCGGAGGAAAACTCTCTAGCCACCGCATCTCCTGACAAGCTGCCAGGAGCCTACACGCTACAGCTGACACAGCAAAACGGTTCCTTCAGCTATTCAGAAACAGCTGCTCTAGACGCAAACTAGTTCCAACCTGTGTGCCTGGTGACATCTCTGGACTGGAGCATCGGTGCTGAGGTTAATCTACTGAACCTCGATGCCCAGAGGTCATCTGACCTCCCTGACCTCCAGATCCGTGAAGAGGGTCTCCACAGGTGGTGAGAGTGGGTAAACACACTTCCTCATCACTCATCCTAAACACAGGTACGCCCCAGGGTTGTGTGCTTAGCCCCCTCCTATATTCCCTGTTCACACACGACTGCGTTGCAAAACATGAGTCCAACATCGTCATCAAGTTTACGGATGATACGACCATCATAGGCCTCATCACAGGGAATGATGAGACGGCCTATAGAGAGGAGGTGACGGCATTGCACGAGTGGTGCCTGGATAATAACCTGTCTCTCAACATCAGCAAAACCAAAGAAATGATAGTGGACTACCGGAAACGACCAGTCAGGGAACACCAACCCATCCACATCAACGGTGTCATGGTCGAAAGGGTCAGCAGCTTCAAGTTCCTTGGAGTCAACATCACTGAGGACTTCTCCTGGACCCTCCACACAGACGCTGTTATCAAGAAAGCTCGCCAGCGGCTTTACTTCCTCAGGAGGCTAAGGAAGTTTGGCATGAACACGAGTATCATCTCAAAGTGCTACAGGTGTGCTATTGAGAGCTTGCTGTCGAGCTGCATCACAGTTTGGTATGGAAGCTGCTCTGCCAGCAGCCGTAAATCACTACAGAGGGTGGTGAAAGCAGCAGAGCACATCACTGGCACAAGGCTTCCTGCCATTCGGGACATTTATCTCCAGCGATGCCTCCGGAAAGCACACAGCATCATCAAGGACCACAGCCACCCAGCGCATCAGCTGTTCTCCTCGTTACCATCTGGCAGGCGTTACAGGAGTCTGCCTGCTCGGACTACGAGACTTAAAAGCAGTTTCTACCACCAAGCCATACGACACCTCAACCATTACACTTAAACACACACAACACAGGATACAGATGTTACCCTGCAGCGCCACAAGTAAAATTTAATCCGCACTGGTTACTTCATTTTAATATTACTACTCACTTTTTTTTAGATATATTTATATTTAGTCATCAATACTTACTTATCTATTTAGTAAGCTTTTACTTTTAGCATGACTCCCTGATATTTTGCTTTTACTGTATTATACTTGTTCTTTTTTTCTATTGTATTATGCTGCTGAGAGACCGCTGCTCGTCAAACACATTTCATTGCATATGACAAATAAACTAAACTAAAAAATGAAAAGAAAGGGTGAGGTAGACACACATGATTGTGTCTGATGCTGTTTTGATACTTCATGGTTTAATGCAAACCAAATCCTTTTCACACCCAGAACTCAGTTCTTCTAGATACAAGGTTCTGATAAACACACGCCATTAAATCACCACACATCACATCCCATCCACTTAGATTCATCCATCACAGTAGTCTTGGTTCACTTGTCATGTTTTTAATTGTTTAGAAAATAAATTCTTACCTTTTATAAACCTGACTGTCTGAATTGAGACGAAGTGTGTTGATCCCTGAAAAAGCAAAGAATCCTAGAATCTTCTGATCAAACATTCAAAGACCAATCAGGTTGATATTCTATATTTATATAGAATATCACAGCTTATAGGTCATAAGTAAAGGTAATAAGCTTAACCTTTGGTTACTGGACAACCCGCTCAACCTCCTGAGCTGCCACTGCCCCAGGAACTCGGAGTCCAGGAGGAGAAACATGCTTTTTGATCTTTGGATCAGCGCTATACCCTTAGGGAGGTCCAGGAGGGGGTGTGGGAGTTTGCCCCCAAAAACTACGTGTGTTATGGATTCGGAGAAGACGTTTGACCGTGTCCCTCATGGGGCTCTGTGGTGTTTGTGTGTGTGTGTGTGTGTGTGTGTGTGTGTGTGTTTTCTTGTAGTTACTGCCTACGGAGTACCCTCATGAGGGTTTAACCAATGGACTGAGGTCATTTTTCAAAGTGAGGACACTTTTGCTGTCATCGCTTTTTTAAAAAAGCTTACCAGTTGGTTGTTGTGAAATAGAGGTCAAACGCTTTTCAGCATTCTTTCATCATCGGCCTATAAGCCTCTTTAGTAGAGCCGATTTAAAGTCCGGCACCTCCGCGGGCAGCCCGCTGCTGCTGGAAGCCGGTGAAGGACCCCGATCCAAAGCACTGGGAATATTTACCTCTGAGTAAAAGATGAGGCTTCTCTTTGGTGTTTCAAACCCTACAGCTGTGTGTTTAGTGTGAAAAAAAGGAGGTGATGGCTTCTTCCAGACTGTTGCACTCCAACTTTGGAATGATCTTCCTTTGACAGTCTGGACATTAAAAAAATAACAGCTGAAGACCCTGTTATTTAAAGAGCAAGTCACACCAAAATCAACATTTTTGCTGGTAACTTGTATAAATAAGTGCCTTATAGTGTTGTAGACATGTGTAGTTGTTATTTTAGCATTTTGATGCATTTTCTTTAAAAACTTAAAATTCAGCCTAAAACCTTCAGTCCAGCGCCCACTTCAGCTCAAAAATATTCTACACAAATTTACAACAGCAGTTTGAAATCTGTCTGGACCAATGGGTGAAAGGTCCCATGCAACATACCCAGGTCCCATGTAAGGAGTCAGACCTCTGTGGCTGTAGGGTATAAAAGCATCAGTCTCAGACAGGCTTGTAGCAGTGGACTCGGATTAGCCACAAGTGTTATGCTGTAGCTTAGCTGTAGTTAGCATTAGCATTGAGCCAGAGTCCCAGCAAAGCTTCTAGTATTATAATTACCATATTTTCCCAAATATATAGGACAAGGTATTTTTAATTGAAATTAGTTTTAAAATGTGGGGTCGTCTGATGTTCGGGTTTAGGAATTCACACACGGTGTAATTCTCTGGGGTCGTTACATGACCATAGCAGCAGAAGGCGCTAGGTTGTAGGTTATCAACAGGAGAAAAAAAATGGACAAGATCGGTCCGGAGCAAAGTGGATTGAAAGTTGGGCAAGTTAACAAGCAATAAGACAGAGTTATGATGCTAATTTTAAGATGAGGGTTGTCAGTGCAGCAGAGGCGTCAGACAACTGTCAGGCAGCCAGGAAATATGGTGTCTGAGTGTAATGTCTGAAGAAGCACTTCCAAAGAGACCGTCTGAAAAATGCTAACAGCAAGACAGAAAGCTTTTCGTGGTCCTCAGAACGGCTGCTTTCAAGAAATCGACAGGAGAATATGTGAGTTTGTTGCTGAGAAACGTAATGAAGGTATGCCCGTTACCCGAGCTATCATCCAGCTGAAAGCCCTGGACATTCCCAAGGAGTTAAACATACTAGGGCTGAACGATTTAGGAAAATAATCTAACTGCAATTTTTTTTTCAATATTGCAAATGCGATGCAGTTCACGATTATTTTTTCAAGGGACTTTTCTCATATTTTTCAGTAACAGAAGCTAACAAATAAACTATGTAAGGTGTACTGAAAATAAACAAGTTTATGCATCTACATATTTATCTACATACACCAACAAGTTTATTTGTCTACATAAACAAACACTCACCAGTAAAGACAACATTTTTATTTGAAGGTGCGATGCTCTGCAGCCAGGAGCACATCCCTTGAAGGAGCATAGGTATTTGCATCAAATGTGAAAATGTATTACCCCCAAATTCCACTACCTCCGCTCCGCTCCGGTCCGCCCCCGCCCTCCGCAGCCGCTCGCTTCCGATCTCAATTTTTACTGGTACCCGCTCTACAACGGCTCCACTCCGGTGCGGAGACCTGAGGGGGGCAAACAAGCATGCGCGGGATTTTCGAGATCTTGCGATACAGTCCGAGCAATAAACGCGGAAGTTAGATCCAAACACCCGTTGTGTGGGAGAAGCATCGGCATGAACTGTTTAATCTGCCCATCATTTGTGTTGAGAGATCAGCAGTGTTTGGATCAACAAAGTGTGACTGCTTTGATAGTAGAAACTGTATTTATGGCTTATTTTTGTGCATTTAAACTTCAGCCGCCATTGATAGTTGTTAAAAGTTGTTAAACCTGTGCATGTTGTTAAACCTGTGTATGAAACAAAAAACGCCTTTTGTTTATCGATTTATTGTGAGAAACGGAAATTGTGCTTGCTCCTTTTCCTGTTGGGCCGTTGTGATTTCTGTCCATTTACTGTGGAGGTGCTCCGGCGTCCGGCAAAAATAGGATCGATTCTATTTTTGCCGGACGCCGGAACAGAGGGTGGCGCACTGCGCCGCACTGCCGGAGCACGGCCGCAGTAGTGGAATTGCTCTGATTGACTAGAACGGGACCGATTTTGCTCCGGCGTTCGTGTCGGAGCGGAGCGGAGCGGAGGTAGTGGAATTTGGGGGTTAGCAGGAAAGAAGTGTGTCCCGTTTATTGAAGTCTTTTGTGTTTAGTTTTTCACGTCTTGTCCATGCAGAGCTCCGTAGTTCAGTTACGTTCATAGCTGCTAGCCAAAACTCGAGTTAAAGTCTCTTATGGTTGTCTAGCTTTACTAAAATATCTGTCTGTACGTATTTGATTAATGGCAGTTTTTACTTTTTATTAGACTCCAAATGTAATCGTTTGGCACGCTCCTAATTCGTAATTTGTAAGAGTGTAATCTGTGATATTGGTATTAGCATCCCGATGGGTTTTTCAATGTGTATTAGCATTGTGCTAACCACTCGCTGACAGTCAAATCGCAGCCTCTGCGATTAGAAAAATCTCCTTTTGTCACATTGTAATTTAATTGCATATGCAATTAATCATTCAGCTCTAAAACATACCCCCCACAGAGTAAAGCCAGCGCTGGCTGGCGTAGAAGACTAATGCACCAAACTGCTCTTGCAATATGGTGCAAATCCAGCCTTGTGCAGCACCTGCCATCAGACTTTGAAGAGAAGCTGCAGTCTTCTCAGAGCTATGTGATTGGCTTGAGGAAGAAAAAACCACTCACACGCCCTTGATCAGATCGGTAATGCTGACCAGACCCCCATGTTTTTGACTGCACAAAAAAGGTGAAAAGTCGCTTGTTGTGAAGTCCACTGTGTAGCATTAGCAAATCAAGTGCTTTAAGAGCTGAAGATATATATTACCTCTACTTTATGACCAATGAGCTGTGGTACTCTATTTAAATATAAAATATCAACCCTGCTTGGTCTGTACTGTATTTATCAGAAGATTCTAGGATTTTTGCTTTATTAAGTAATTGTACACACTTCGTTTTGATTCAGAAAAGAGTCAAGTTTATAAAAGTAAGAATTTATTTTATAAACAATTAAAACATGACTAGTTATCTAAGCATTTACTCTGATGGATGGAACTAAATGTGATGTATAACGTGTGTCAATGCGGTGTTAGTCAGAACCTCCTTATCTAGAAGAGCTGAGTCTGGATGTAAAAGAATTGGGTTTGCGCTAAGCGATGAAGTTGTTATCAGAGGTACATCAGACACACTCTTCGCTGGGTTCTACCTCACCCTTTTGGAGACCCTCGTCACGGATCCGGAGGTCAGAGAGGTCGGATGACCTCGGGGTACCCAGGTCCAGTAGATTGACCATAAGTACCGACTTCCCCAGTCCCGAGAGTCACCAGGCACACAGGCTGAACTAGCTTGCGTCTCAGGAATAACTCTTAGGGAGTTGAACAATATCAGTGGGGTGACTGAGGTGGAAAGACCTTCTCCCCTTCTTTTTCAACTCCATGCATGGAAGAGCAGCTCCAGATGTCCTTCTCTTCCACTGTGGCGGCAATGACATGGGGGTGGTCAGCAGTGTGAATCTGGTGAACATGAAGGAGGACCTGCACCAGCTTCACCTTCTACACCCTCATATCACACTGTTGAGAACTGTTCTTCCTTCACAACTAGGGTTGTCACGATACTAAAATTCAAACTCTATTTGATACTGGGAAAAAAAAAACTTGATACTCGATTTCGATACTATTTAAAAACACCAATTTATTGAACAAGTTTATTCAAAAAATAACATTCCTCAATTTATATTGCAAAAATTTAATGTTTAGAATTAAGTGTGTAAAGTGCTTAAACCTTTCAAGTATCAGCATTTTTTAAAACGGGCATACAAAAACTGGTGAAAGTTAACACTTTAAATCATGAATTGTCTCACTATATATACACTATCTGCAGAGTGATGTTTTGCTGCTTAAACTCTGTTTAAGGTGCATTTTTGTCATAAGATGTAATGCCATATGTTTTGTTCCGTACTTTTGAACAACTCTGTTGGTCAATAAAGGGAGAAAATGAATTTCTCCACAGTAGGACAAAGGTACATCTACCGGTAATCTTAATAAAAACAGATTGGCGCACGGCAGTGACGTCATTAAAAGCGCCGGTTAGATTAGCCGCGGCTAGTCTGTTTACGCCTAGAAATCCCAGACCCGCTCCAAATGAACAGGGGAATCACCGCTGACGTCGTTAGGTCCGTTTTAGGGGGCTTCAGCCCCCCTAAAATAATCACAAGCCCCCCTATCATTTTGGTTTATTTTATTTTATTTTTTTTTCAGTTAACTTTTTTTTATTTTTTCACATCTACATGCTCAACACAATCACAACATGTGTAGTTGGTACATGAGTTTTTTAGTCTGAAACAGAAATAATAATTAATGAATATAGAACTACACCGTCGCACACAGGAAGTATCAAGAAAGGACTTCCTCCACTTCCCGCAGCTTTGTTGACAAGTCAGGGGCAGGGGCGATACAGCAAAACCTATACATCGTTGAGCAAACCCTGCTCAGCGCTCATGTAAGTCACTCAACATCACATTAGGGTAAGACAGCAACAGCAGCACACCGTTAATATTTCAAGGTTATAGTTCAGACTTCAGAGAGAGGAAAATGCTACCGCACCGACATGCTAATGCTAACTCCGCTAGCATGTTTACATGCCGCAAACCATAACGAAAAGCTTTGATGTCAAGTAAAATGGTCGGAAAACTCCCCTGAAGTGACATGATTAAAGAGCCAGCCAGTTCATTGAGTGACTTAGTGCCACCAACTTGAGCGTACAGTAATGAGTCTGCACAAACAGAACCTGCTCTGCGCTTGTGTGCAGCAGCTGCAGCCCGCTCTGTGGGCTCAACTCTGTCTCTGCGTATGCAAATCTCTCCCTGCTCTCCTCAACAAGTAGCCTCTCCAACAGTCAATCACAGACAGCTCTCTTTTATCCAATCAAAGCATGTCCAGGAAATACTGCTTTACAGAAAAACACCCATTTAACAGCTTATTGAACTGCTTTCTGCTGCTGGTTAGCTACCAGTCACCATCCACTGCCTGCAAGATACTTTGTTGTAATTCATGTGTCATGATTAGGGTGACCATATTTGACATCCAGAAAAGACACATTGCCTATTCCTAAAACTGTTAAATTGCACTCTTTTTCAGTTAAAGAGGACTTTTAATTTCAACATATAAAGTGTTTCTTCTCTGTTTGGTTAGACATAAATGATCCCTTGATGTGTAAAAGGAAGTGAACAGTGGAAATGTCCCAGGAAAAGAGGAGGGTTAATCAACCTAATTAAATATAATTATATTAAGTCCTCTTTATCTGAAAAAGTGCAATTTTCCTGCCAGTATTTCCTGGACATGCTTTGATTGCATAATGGAGAGCTGTCTGATTGGCTGACGGAGAGCCTACATTGCTTTGTAAATTGCAAGTTGAGCAACAGCAGGGAGATTTGTGCAGGCAGAGACGGAGTTGAGCATGCAGAGAGAGGGCTGCATACGACTGCAGAGCAGGTTGTGCTCTTGCAGATTGATCACTGCACGCTCCAGTTGGTGGCTCAAAAATCACTCCATACTACAAACCTGAATCAGAATCTGGCCGAATGTGTAAATTATTGACCGTTTTTCTATATTATGTATTTTTTCTATAATATATATATATTATATTATAGGTACATATATGTATCTATAATATAGTAAACAGCCAGTTTTATGTATGTCACATGTATTCAAAAGCTATATCAAAACATATATTAAAACCTATATGTTTATGAATTCTTTCCATGTGGGTTGTCAGTTGCTTAATATTTCCTATGTTTACCTATGGGAAAGAAAGGAGATATTGTACTCGTCTAACTTTAACATAAACTTTGGCAGCTTAATGTGACGTTATGGAAAATGCCATCATCATGAGCAACCAAACGTAGGCTACATTAGGCTAACAGTTGTCCATATTCTGTCCCATTTATCCTCCAATGGCTGTTTCAGTTATTGTGAGTGAAAACTAAATGGCATAGTAGCTTTTGTTCTGGCATTAGAAACTGAAAATGTTTTTCAATGTGTTGCTAGATGGATATACGAAGATTTTTAAGAGAGTGAGTGAGGAACAGGAGAGAGACCAGGTGGTTGATGCTGAGGAGATCTGCATGGTCGAGGTCAGTGATCTACAGCGAAAACAGGGGCGAGCGCACCGTTATGAGCATTTACCTGAGCACTAAGTTCCCAAGCAAAACTGAACAGTTTTCTATTTAGGAGTGAACATGTAAGAGATACTGATAAAAAAATAACTAATTATCATCTGGCCTGCAACCTTATGTCAAGTTGTATCTGTATAGTTGACTTTCTGTATTATAAGTTCTACTACTTGCTGGATATTTTTATATATACTGTTATTTTGTCTTGTAATTGTTAATTACACACTCCTTTATTCCATATCATAGCAGTGTTATTCATATATTAAAACTGTCAACTGCACACTCATTTGGCAGAATAAAAGTTTGACAATTATTCATTTGTTCTTTATTGTCACATTTCAGTAACATTTATAATTAAACAAGTTGTAATTAAACTAATTAAATAAATGACCTGTTAAGTGCAGTAGACTGAAATGAATAACTTTATTTGGAAATATAACATATCTAATTTTTAATGGACTTACATAAAATCTTTCTTCAACATAGACCCCACTAATGAACTGATTAAGTGTTATTTTTTATAAAAAGAAGAGAGAAAATGTGCAAAGGTAGTAAAGGAAAAGAAAGTGATAAAATAATAGGTTTTGTTAAATGTTCTTCATATAATGAATTAATTGACAAAGTTTTTGCAGAGTGTGATAAAAACGTTCAAAGTCAAGCTCCTGGGGATAAGCCCCCCCTATATCTCAATCCTAGTGATGTCCATGCGAATCACGTTAATGATTCCTAACAAAACCTTTCGACATTGAGATGTTTTGGTGCAGATAATGTCTTATTTCGAGGCTGCACCATGGGTGCCCGTCCGCACCCGTTATATGGATATACACTGATGGCGATTCGCCGATGGATGTAAATACGCCGGGGAATCCAAGTAGCACCAAAGTTGTCAGCGTGAGTAAACAAACGTACTGCATGCTAGAAATTAAGTCCGGGTTGCAATAAACGGGAGTTTCCTTTAAGCTACATAAGCGTGAATATACAACTACGTGTCGGACTTGGTAAGCTAACTAAGTTGGGCTGTGACGCGCCTCCCAAATTCGCTGTTTATGTTTTTGTTTATTTATTTGGCAGACAAAACTTGGATCGGAATTCAACTCGCGTGGGAAATTTCAATGTAGCCATGCAGCGTCGTCTTCTTCTGTTTGTCTGGGAGGCGGAGGCTGCTTTACGGCATCTGGCTGTCTTGTGTGTTGTTGTTGTTAGAGAGAGAGAGAGAGAGAGAGAGAGAGAGAGAGAGAGAGAGAGAGAGAGAGAGAGAGAGAGAGAGAGAGAGAGAGAGAGAGAGAGAGAGAGAGAGAGAGAGAGAGAGAGAGAGAGAGAGAGAGAGAGAGAGAGAGAGAGAGAGAGAGAGAGAGAGAGAGAGAGAGAGAGAGAGAGAGAGAGAGAGAGAGAGAGAGAGAGAGAGAGAGAGAGAGAGAGAGAGAGAGAGAGAGAGAGAGAGAGAGAGAGAGAGAGAGAGAGAGAGAGAGAGAGAGAGAGAGAGAGAGAGAGAGAGAGAGAGAGAGAGAGAGAGAGAGAGAGAGAGAGAGAGAGAGAGAGAGAGAGAGAGAGAGAGAGAGAGAGAGAGAGAGAGAGAGAGAGAGAGAGAGAGAGAGAGAGAGAGAGAGAGAGAGAGAGAGAGAGAGAGAGAGAGAGAGAGAGAGAGAGAGAGAGAGAGAGAGAGAGAGAGAGAGAGAGAGAGAGAGAGAGAGAGAGAGAGAGAGAGAGAGAGAGACTGACTGACTGACTGACTGACTGACTGACTGACTGACTGACTGACTGACTGACTGACTGACTGACTGACTGACTGACTGACTGACTGACTGACTGACTGACTGACTGACTGACTGACTGACTGACTGACTGACTGACTGACTGACTGACTGACTGACTGACTGACTGACTGACTGACTGACTGACTGACTGACTGACTGACTGACTGACTGACTGACTGACTGACTGACTGACTGACTGACGAGCCACTTGGGAGCCGAAAGAGCTGACTCTTTTTGGTGAGCTGAGCCAAAAGAACCGGCTCTCTAAAAAGAGCTGGAATTCCCATCACTACTCTGCAGCTCTCTGGGCCCCTTTTATTATTTTAAGTATTTTTTAAATGTCCCGACACTTTGTGTCCTGTTATTTTATAAAATGTGACGTAAAAATATAAATGTTTTTGCTCAATTCCTGGAATTTCTTTGGTTAAGACAAAAAAGGAAGAATCATTTATGCCAAGTTGTTTCTACAACAGGCCTGTTTTAAGTCCAACAGTTTCTTAGCAGCCAATAGAAATGTGTTCTTTACTAACTTTACTTGGTTTAAAAATCTCACTAAAATAAACCGAGTGCTGTATTGCAAAACCCAATCATACTTGTTATGTAAATATTAACTTTGTAGATACTTTTTACAGATAGATATTTGTGTGCTAAATAAAACATAAACTTAGATAATTTGTCATTCTTTATTGAAAAACAATAAATTACTAGCCTAGTGAACTAGACCAAATTCTTGCTTTGCAAAGAATGGTCTAGGCATGCTCCATTGGAACCTCAGCAGCTCCTACCAGGACTCTGGCTAGCCAATCACAGCTCTCTAGAGGGGTTTCAAACACATAAAGAGCTGTGATTGGTCCATAATGGTGGGCCAATCATAGTGCTCTATCTGCTTAGTGAACAAATCACAGAGCTTTATCCGCTTTGTGGGCCAATCAGGGCACTCTATATGCCTGGTGGGTGGGATGATGCAACAGAGTGAAACAAGAGTATGTCACATTCATTGTCCAGTGGAATGCGGAGATCATTTGAAAGACAACGGTAGAACCCGCCCCACAACCGAGAGCCGTCAATGGAGCGTGGCCAGACTAAATAATACATTTATTTAGTCTGGCTTGCCAGGATAATAAATTACAAGTATACAGAAAGTGTGGGAAAATGATAATGTGAAAGTATTGCTCTTTAAATGTAATACTATTTATCTTTAAAAAGAAAAACTCTAAAAATGTCCTGTACAGTAAAATGACAGAAGAAAGGTGTCAGAATGTGCTGAACAGATTTGCTCTATCAAGAGGAGCGTTTTGTGTGCGAGTTTATGTTATTGTAATATTGGTTTGGGTTATGTATTACACACATTAGCATGTAAATGCTGAACCAATCTGGAATAAAGAGGGATGCTGACCAGTAGAGGTGGTTCACCACACTTTGCTCCCACAGTCTCACATCCTGGGTCGTCTTTCTCTTCCCCAGCTCTTCGATTTTCTTACCAATTCTTGGAGAGCCAAATAGACCCACATTTAAAATAGAAAAAAAAAAATCCTGTAATATTCACTATATACACCCCCAAAGATGACCTTTTCCCATGTGCCAGGGGTCAAAGTAGTGACTGATTTCCTTTTTTTCCTCCCGCAAATACTTCTGCACCCCTGTGTGGCGGTCAGTCACAACTTGCTGCACATCGACCCCCCTCTCCAAAAGTGTGCTCAGACTTCGCACAAGTCCCTCCTTCTGCATTCGCACACTATTTCCAACTTCATTGCTCTGAAAATAAACATAATTCTCCATTGATCTGTGAATAATTAACCATGAAATGTATTGGAATCATCAGGTAATGTTGTACCTGTACGAGTTCAATATCAATAACTTTGTTTCTTTTGAGATCCATCATGGTGTAGCTGCCATATTTGGCTGAGTGTCCTTCAGAAATGCAAGTTATTACTTAATTTACATTTGATAGCAAAGGAATAAAATACATAAATTTAAACGTATTCACCAGGTGAACCAGCTCGCATGTCACCACCAAGAGTCACAGGTCCAGATTCAGTAGCCTCCTGGATGAAATCAGCTTGCTCTAGCTGCCACTGTTGGAATTAACAGCTTTGCCTGATGTCGACAGAATGTCTGCTTGGACAGTCCCTGCACACTGAAGGCACCCAGGAACTAAAATATGAAAAGTTACGTCATGAAATGAGAGACGCACAGACCTTATCAAAACTAACCTAAAAATTTTTGGCCTATACCTTAGAAATCTGGCTGAATGATGAGCCAGACTTTCTGGAAGATGGTCCCACAGCAGCTGGGAGCTCTAAACTGGGTGGCTCTATAAAAAACAAAGAAACAGCACATTTATAAATGTTTAAAAGAGCATAAAATCATGTGTAACAATAATCTGTAAAACAAATTAAAACTAGAAGGTAATAATAAAATGTTTACATAGACGATTATTAAAAATAATTCACCTTTGCTACGCCGGTAAGGCTTCATGTCAGCCTGGACAAGTGCATTCTTGCAGCTAAATCAGTCTGACAGCCAGTGTCTTGGGTAGATTTAGCCTGAAAAAAAAATACAAGCACATTGTTGTTGGAGTTTATAAAGTCAGATAATATACAAAAGAAACTGTCCTATATAGGCGCTTTATAACATTCCTAGTGTGTGATCGTTATTCTAATGTAAAAGTCAGGCACATATGATGTGGAGAGCCTGAAATGCGACCTCCTGAACAGAATTCCTCACAGAACCGGGTCACGCTGTAATGATGTCTGTCAACTAGTGCTGCGTTAGTTAGAGTCACTGTTAGCAGAATTACCGACTGACACAAAAACAACCTGAATTTTTTCTCAGCCTGACAGTCATGTGGACCGTTTCGTCGGCCAGGGCTTCGAGATATGTTCCGATTTGCCGCTGATTCTAACCTTACATCCCGTTCCACATTTTGTGAACTTGACAAATCAGCCCGAAGGCAGTGCAGGCTGATATTAGCTAAATGGAGTGAACCACATCTCTCAAACTTTGCATTTAGGTAGGGAATTGAGCTGCAGTATTTCTGCGGTCAGGTCTCTCTACGAGTCCGAGAGCTCCACGAGCGGTCAACCCGCACAGCAGCTAGTAGGCGCCGCATCGGTCAGACATGCACCGGGCTGACCGCTGGGGAGAACCGGGTGGTAGAATGGAACACAGAAGTGTCCCTCCAAGAGCTCCGTCATATTTCAACCCATTTTGATGTTAAATGCACTGGGTTTTACCCTGTTACCCATCGGCATATGCCCTATTAGTTATTTTACCATATTTTACATCTAAATTTCATGGTTAAACAGTACATGCTACATGTTAAAATGATAGTTAGCTAGCTACTTCGATAAACTCAGCTAGTTTAAAGGTGGCAGTGACCTAAAATACATAAATATAATTTAACTTACCGAAAAAAATGAAGTGGAGACTCCTTGGACGCTCTATTAATCAATCAATCAATTAATCAATCAAAGCTTTATTTATAAAGCGCCTTCCGCAACCCTGTCAGGAAGCCCAAAGCGCTGAACATGGTTCAGTTGAAGGTAAATATATTGAATAAATCAAAAATAAAAGCAATACAAATTACAAAATACAAATTACAAAATAGGTGAAACATTCTGGTACAGGACAAATGTGTAAAACAATGGATTGAGTGAACCAATGAAAACTGTGAAATAAATTCAACATAATAGAGGGCCAAAATCAAACATGTTCTGGAAACGCCAAGCAGAGGAGGTGGGTTTTTAGGCGGCTCTTGAAGACTGGCAGAGATGGGGACAGCCTAACTGAGGGTGGCAACTGGTTCCAGAGTAACGGTGCTAGGACTGAGAAAGCCCGGTCCCCGCGAGTACGACACCTAGAATGAGGGACAACGAGCAGGCCTTGGTCAGAGGAGCGCAGAGCGCGTGATGGGGAGTGTCTGTTCAGGAGTGTGGCCAGATAGGGGGGAGCACCACCCTGGAAGAAATGATAAACAAAGACGAGGTTTTTGAATTGTGAGCGATAGCAAACCGGAAGCCAGTGCAGAGAGGCCAGAACCGGACTGATGTGGTCCCGTTTCCTGGTCCCAGTCAGGAACCTGGCTGCGCTCTTCTGCACAACCTGTAGGCGATGCAGTGATGACTGACACAACCCTGCATATAGAGAGTTGCAGTAATCAAGCCTAGAAATTACAAAGGCATGCAGTACCCGCTCCAGGTGGGCTCTCGACAGCATATGCTTGATTTTTGCAAGGCGTCTCAGGTGAAAGAAACTGGACTGGATCACAGAATTGATGTGAGCATCAAATTTAAGTCCAGCATCAAGTTTCACCCCCAAACTGGTAACAACTGGTTTTGAGTATGGAGAAAGAGGGCCAAGATCAGCATAACGATCCACATTCCTGCTGTTGGGGTGAAAAACAATGAGCTCTGTCTTTCCCTCATTCAGATGTAGATAGTTGGACATTAGCCAAGACTTCACCTCATTAAGACAGGACACAAGGACTAATGCGACAAAGAACGGTTCGAAGGATCTTTCATGGTGGTGAAAACGAAGAGTCGGAGTACCCGGCCCGGAGGGTTACCGGGGTCCCACCCTGGAGCCAGGCCTGGGGTTGGGGCCCGTGAGCGAGCGCCTGGTGGCCGGGCTTTCGCCCATGGGGCCCGGCCGGGCCCAGCCCGAACCGGATACATGGGCTCGTCCAACTGTGGACCCACCACCCGCAGGAGGAACATGAAGGGTCCGGTGCAATGTGAATCGGGTGGCAGACCAAGGCGGGAGCCTTGGCGGTCCAATCCCCGGACAAGGAAACTAGTTTTTGGGACATGGAACGTCACCTCGCTGGCGGGGAAGGAGCCGGAGCTTGTGGCAGAGGTTGAGCGGTACCGGCTAGATATAGTCGGACTCACCTCGACACATTGCATTGGCTCTGGAACCCGAGACCTGGAGAGGGGTTGGACACTCTACTTTGCTGGAGTTGCTCCGGGTGAGAGGCGGAGGGCTGGGGTTGGCTTTTTGTTAGCCCCGAGACTCTCTGCCTGTGTGTTGGGGTTTACCCCGGGGGACAAGAGGGTAGCTTCCTTGCGCCTTCGGGTCGGGGAACGGGTCCTGACTGTTGTTTGTGCTTATGGGCCAAATATCAGTTCAGAGTACCCACCCTTTTTGGAGTCCCTGGGACGAGTGCTAGATAGTGCTCCATCAGGGGACTCCATTGTCCTGCTGGGGGACTTCAATGCTCACGTGGGCAATGACAGCTTGACCTGGAGGGGTGTGATTGGGAGGAACGGCCCACCTGATCAGAACTCGAGCGGTGTTTTGTTATTGGACTTCTGTGCAAGCCGCAGTTTGGCCATAACGAACACCATGTTCGAACATAAGGATGCCCACCGGTACACTTGGTACCAGGGCAGCCTAGGTCACAGGTCGATGATAGATTTTGTAGTCGTATCATCTGACCTGCGACCGTATGTTTTGGACACCCGAGTGAAGAGAGGGGCGGAGCTGTCAACTGATCACCACCTGGTGGTGAGTTGGATCAGATGGCAAGGGAACATGCCGCGTAGACCTGGCAGACCCAAACGCATAGTGAGGGTCTGCTGGGAACGCCTGGCAGAAGAACCTGTCAAGACGGTCTTCAACTCCCACCTCCGGCAGAGCTTTGACCACGTCCCGAGAGCAGTGGGGGACATTGAGTCCGAGTGGGCCTTGTTCCACTCTGCGATTGTCGAGGCGGCTGTTGCTAGCTGTGGTCGTAAGGTGGCCGGTGCCAGTCGTGGTGGCAACCCCCGTACCCGCTGGTGGACACCAGAGGTTCGGGGAGCCGTCAGGCTGAAGAAGGAGGCCTACAGGGCGTGGCTGGTCTGTGGGTCTCCGGAGGCAGCAGACAGGTACCGGATAGCCAAGCGGGGTGCAGCAGTGGCAGTTGCCGAGGCAAAATCTCGGGCGTGGGAGGAGTTTGGTGAGGCCATGGAGAAAGACTATCGATCGGCTCCAAAGAGGTTCTGGCAAACTGTCCGGCGCCTCAGGAGAGGAAGGCAGCAACTCGCTCACACTGTTTACAGTGGGGATGGGGAGCTGCTGACGTCAACTGAGGCTATAGTCGGACGGTGGAAGGAATACTTTGAGGAGCTCCTCAATCCCACCAATGCGCATTCCGAGGAGGAACCAGAGCTGGGAGGCCTGGGGATGGACTGTCCGATCTCGGGGGCAGAAGTTGCTGAGGTAGTCAAACAACTACACAGCGGCGGAGCCCCGGGGGCGGATGAGGTTCGTCCTGGGTATCTTAAGGCTATGGATGTTGTAGGGCTGTCATGGTTGACACGTCTCTACAACATTGCGTGGTCATCGGGGGCAGTTCCTAGGGAGTGGCAGACCGGGGTGGTGGTCCCCATCTTTAAGAAGGGTGACCTGAGGGTGTGTTCCAACTATAGGGGGATCACACTCCTCAGCCTCCCTGGAAAGGTCTACTCCAAGGTACTGGAGAGGAGGGTCCGATCGATAGTTGAATCTCAGATAGAGGAGGAGCAATGTGGTTTTCGTCCTGGCCGTGGAACTGTGGACCAGCTCTATACCCTTGCAAGGGTGATGGAGGGGGCATGGGAGTTTGCCCAACCAATCCACATGTGCTTTGTGGATTTGGAGAAGGCTTATGACCGTGTCCCCAGGGGCACCCTGTGGGGGACGCTCCAGGAGTATGGGGTGGGTGGCTTTCTGTTAAGGGCCATTCAGTCCCTTTACCAGAGGAGCGTGAGTTTGGTCCGCATAGCCGGTAGTAAGTCGGACCTGTTCCCAGTGAGGGTTGGACTCCGCCAGGGCTGCCCTTTGTCACCGGTTCTGTTCATCACTTTTATGGACAGAATTTCTAGACGCAGCCGTGGTGTGGAGTGTGTCGAGTTTGGTGGCAGGAGAATCTCGTCTCTGCTTTTTGCGGATGATGTGGTCCTCCTAGCTTCATCCAGCTCTGACCTTCAGCTCTTGCTGGGTAGGTTCGCGGCCGAATGTGAAGCGGCTGGGATGAGGATCAGCACCTCCAAATCTGAGACCATGGTTCTCGACCGGAAAAGGGTGGCTTGCCACCTCCGGGTCGGGGGAGAGGTCCTACCTCAAGTGGAGGAGTTTAAGTATCTCGGGGTCTTGTTCACGAGTGAGGGTAGGAGGGATCGGGAGATCGACAGGCGGATTGGTTCGGCGTCTGCAGTGATGCGGACGCTGACCCGATCTGTCGTGGGGAAGAGGGAGCTGAGCCAGAAAGCCAGGCTCTCGATTTACCGGTCGATCTACGTCCCAATCCTCACCTATGGTCATGAGCTTTGGGTAATGACCGAAAGAACGAGATCGCGGATACAAGCGGCCGAAATGAGTTTCCTCCGTAGGGTGGCCGGGCTCAGCCTTAGAGATAGGGTGAGGAGCTCGGACATTCGGGAGGGACTCGGAGTAGAACCGCTGCTCCTCCGGATCGAAAGGAGCCAGTTGAGGTGGTTTGGGCATCTGGTCAGGATGCCTCCTGGACGCCTCCCTGGGGAGGTGTTTCGGGCATGTCCTGCCGGCAGAAGGCCCCCGGGTCGACCCAGGACACGTTGGAGAAGTTACATCTACAATCTGGTCCGGGAACGCCTTGGGGTCCTGCCGGAGGAGCTGGTGGACAAGGCCGGGGAGAGGACGGCCTGGAGCTCCCTAGTTGGGATGCTGCCCCCGCGACCCGGACCCGGATAAGCGGAGGAAGACGAGACGAGACAAGGACTAATGCAATTAATGCCACAGCAAGTCATTTTGTCCAACAATTGCACAAATAATATCCAAAACAGAATACACAAACACAGAGACTCAAAATCCCGGAACAGTTTCCAAGCCAGACCAAGGCTCTACTGAGGCCTTTCCACGGAGCTAGCTCTGTGGTCACGTGGGTCTGATGCTCATTAATTATACAGAATTTTAGGCTTTTAATACACTTAAACAGAAGAGTGAGAGAAAAAATCCACCCCCCTCAGAGTTGTCATGAGTGTAAACTAGATCATTTAAACCAAAAACATGTTTTGGTACCAGGCTGTAAACATGTTTATTTCTGCTGTGAAATTGGTATTTTTAACATGGGAGTCAATGAGGATTTGCTCGCTTCTGACACCAGCCCCTAGTGGATGAGGGTGGAACTGCAATTTTTGGTACTTCCGGGTTGAGACCAATTTCTGAGCCGCATTGAGGGGGCTTGGTTTGTACGTGAGTGCGGAAAGTTGTAATTATGCGCGTCTCCTGCCAGGGCGGGTGTCTGAATTCCCCACCACTTACAGCTGCTGTTAGCTAGCAGGCTAATGTAGAGCTAACATGTTGCTTCAGCTTGGACATGTTTTAAAGCGGACAATGAAGTGAGAGCAGCAGTCCCTTTAAAGAGTAAATACTGGTCAATTCATGTGATGGAGAAGGTGGCGCTACAGTCAACAACACAGTTCTGATACGCAGCCTTAAATGCAAATGTCTTCTGTCTCTTTTGGCTTTCCCCTTCAGGCGCCACCAAATCACTGGTCTCCATTTACACAGACCTTCTGCACCTTGAATGTGGAAATCACTCAAACTAATGGTATCTTTTCCAATCTGTAACAAGAATGTTTTCCGTGTTCATCTCATCACTACAGGAGCCGTCTTGTATCGTATTCCACTGACCTGGGGTCAGAATAAACTCCCATGGAAGCTCCTTCATGCAGCAATGATGCTTCTCTCCTTGATCCTGGCAGTTGTGGGACTTTGTGCTGTGTTTGACGTCCACAACGCCCAGAAGACTGCCAACCTCTACTCGTTACACAGCTGGATTGGGATTTGCACTGCAGCTCTCTTTGCCATGCAGGTACGGGTTTAAGTTGAGAATGTTTTCACAGTGAGTCAGCTGCTTGATGTCTCTCCTTTCTGTGCAGTGGCTTTTAGGTTTTGCAGGCTTCCTGTTGCCCTGTTCCCCCGTAGCTCTTCGTCAGCTGCTGAAACCTGTGCATGTGTGGCTGGGAAGCAGCATCTTGATGCTTAGCGTGGCTGCCTGCATCTCTGGCATCAACGAGAAACTCTTCTTTGTCCTGTGAGAGTCGTATTTCTGAAGGACTTCTGAAGTCTTTTTTGGTCTAAGATGTAATGTTAATGGTTTCCTTTTTTTAACCCTACAGGAAAGCAGCTGTGAATGGAAGTCAGCCATACTCCAGCCTTCCAGCTGAGGCTGTGTTAGCTAACTCACTGGGAGCTCTGATTGTGGCCTTTGGCTTGGTGGTACTTATGATCCTGTCGAATGGCAAATGGCAGCGAGCAGACCCCGGGCCCGAAGACTTGACTTACACGGTGAGAAGAAGTGACGGAAGATCAGACTTTTTTACGTCTAACATTAATTCTCATGTATTGTTTCACAGTCGTTGCTTCAAGAAGAAAATGATGAGAGCTAAACTACAGATGAAACCACCTGGCTGGATCATGAAACAGCTGGATGCTTTATTTTGTTTTTTACAGTCAAAAAGAACGTTAATCAAAGCTGTCATATGTTTTTCATGTAGTGTATAAATGTGATGCACTACAGCTCTTTTACTCTGAAATGATTATTTGAGGTGATTTTATTAATTCTGATTAGAAATAAATAAGTGGCTCAGTGAAAGGCCGCCATCTGCTAATCATAAAGTTGGTTGTTTGATCCTGTCTTCCTCATGGTTAATAAAATGAGTCATCCCAAGGGCAGTGGCAGCTGGTGAATTGTTTTTTTTTTTTTTTTTTTTTTTTTGCTGGGGCGAGTGGTGTTGTGCTGAAAAGAGCATGCCAGCCGAGAGTGGCATGACCTGTTATTGAAATTTGCATATGAATAGTGAGGATTTGTAAAACTTTGTAGCATTAACATGTAGTTTATTCATTTGCTCCCTTACAAAATGATGGTTTATGGGCAGATAAATAAATTAAATGATGGTTTATTTGATAAAAATAGTATTTAATCATTTCATTATATTTCTAGTCTAAATCAAATAGTTTTCAGGAGAAACACGGATTAGAAAAGTGTTCACACTATCCACATTTCACCACCAGGGAACGCCAAATCACCATCTTATGCCCTGGCCCCTCTTGGACGGTGAACCATGAAGAATTTCCAGGTTCTGTCCTGACCCAGGACTCTGTCCTGCCGCTGTTATATCTCTATGAGTTCCCCCGTTGAGATCTATTACTTTTCCACCCAGCTGTGAGTTTGAACCACTCACATAAAATGCATGACCTAACCATCGACATCTACGCTGGACAGTTCGTCTCGATAGGCTACATGGGCTCGAATTGTACATTTTTGTGCCCATGGGAGGTCCCCGCCACCGCCATTTTAGACAGATATAAGGAACCACCTTTCGTCAAACTTTTTGACAGGTCTATTGTTCTTTGACCTTTATGCCCCCCCCCCAAAAAAAACCATCCTTCGTCAAAATTGACAGGTGTATGGTTTTATGACTTTTTGTGATAGGACCTTTAATGACCCTGTATGTCAAGAAATGAACTGATGAATGTTGACATGTTTGGGGAATGCTTTTAACCCAAGACATGCAGAATCACACACCCACAGATCTTATGGTAAAAAAAATAATTAATGGTAAAAAAAATCTTTATTTTAAAACGGGAACTGAAGGTGCACTGGAAAAGCCCAGTGGAGATCGAGAACGGGAGTGCAGCGTCTGAGGATGGGAGAGCAGATACAGTTGAGTCCAGGAAAATAAGTCTAAACTTGGTGGGTGCAGAGAATAGACTTACTGGGAGTAGGGGAGCGTAGGAATGAGGGAGGGTAGGTTGGGTGGCGGGGTGAATCCAAGTGGGGTGTCCAGGAGAGGGAACGAGAGGAGAGCAGGAGAGCGGGCTGGCCGGGAGGAATGGAGAACGGTGAGAGCTGCGTCTGGAAATCCTGTGGGGCACAGGTGAGTAATCCTGAGGAGTCGCAGAAAACCAGAGATGTAATCCAGAGAAGTCACAGAAGTCCAAAAATGTTCCAAAACCTGATAACGGGTAAGCACAGGGAAAAGATCCAAAGGTTCACAAAAATCCTAGAAACACTAGAGCACAAAATCCAAGAGGGCAGGAAACTACCAGGCTGTGGTAATCATCTGGCGTCGAGGAGTGTTCATCATTTTGTAGCCAAACCCGCTGATTGCAATTCAGCTGCAGCTGGAACCTCCCTCTCCTGAAACAATCAACTCAAAGATGGGAAAACGAGAGGAGTACTCACCCCGGCACATGACAACTGTTGTGTAATGACGCATGAAGTTATTGATTGTGGTCCCCTTTTGTCAAGTTGTATATTGATTATCTGCTTTCAGAGGGGGGAAGTAACGAATTACATTTACTTGCGTTACTGTAATTGAGTAGATTTTTTTGTGCATTTATACTTTTTAAGTAGTTTTTAAAATCTGTAATTTTACTTTTACTTAAGTATTGTTTTTTGTAAGTATTGTACTTCGCTACATTTTTTATCTTATCCGTTACCGAGTAAAAAAAACAACATTGCAAAATACTGTGTCGGCACGGTTCGCACTGGATTCAGACACAACCACAGAAAAGAGAGACGAGAGTATAAACATATACATATGTAGAAGCGTCTTAACACGCTCGACAGTGATCCAGCGCTTAATGAAGTGTCTATGTATATATATGTCTATACTGTAAGACCCAAACACGGAAGTGCTGCCGACGCTGAAGGTGCGCACCAGAAGAACTGAGTGCTTAAGTTACGAGAGTGTGTGTGTTACGGGGTACAAAGGAAAGGATAAGAAACACTAACTGACTATTCGGATGACTGGAGGATCACTTAAGAAGATCAAAGCTTGTGAGAAGGATTAATGAAGGGATGTCTGAGCGGTCAACAGGTGAGTTGAACTTCTTAGTGTGAAGCATGTGTTCAGTGACCTTACAGTGCAATGAATGGTGGGTAGGAGAAGAAAATAGGCGCTAATGGTACGAGAAAGACAGCCTGGCCTGCCAGACTCCTCCTGTTTAATTCACGTCATACACGGCGATGCTCAATTTCTCATAAACAACGAAGACAGCGGCGGAGTTCGCTGCGGCTCTTTCCTTTGTTCTAAATGACACAGATGTCTTTAAAACCACAAGTAGAAGCGCTAAAAGCATTTCTTCTAAAAAATAAAAGATGTTTGCGCCATTGTCAGATGCTATTTTTTTTACTACACCTAGAAATCTACCACGTTGTGTGGTACAGTCGGGATTTCCTTTTTTTCTGATTGGTCATTTTTGAGCTTCCTAGTCCCGCCCCTCAAGTGATCTTCCAGCTAAAAGAAAAACTCAGCAGACTGGAGACTGTCTCCAAGATGTGTCTGCCACTCTTCAGAGCCTTTCAGGATGGTGTCCAAAAGCACTTTGGTGAGATGATGGAAGACGCTGCTGCAATCCTTCTTCCAAAGTTCAAGACCACCTGGACTGAGAGGCACGATATCATTGAAGCAGGTAATTTTTTAATAATTTAATATCATACCTTAATCTGTTTTTCATTCATTTCAATCCTGTCAACATACTTAAAGTTCAATTATACGAGTCTGTCGACACAAATTACAGTACTTGTAAGGCATGTATTACTAAAACAATTCTTGTTGCATCTTCTATCAAAACTTAGTTGCCAGATATATTAAATATGTGTTATGTATTTGTCATTCAACAGGTTTGATCAACATGAGAAGACATCTTGACCAGATGGCAGAGGCTGGGGCGGAGCAAGTCAAGCAACAGTCATCACATCTTACCCTCATCTTTGTTTCAAAGTGCTTTTCAGTCCATCGGTCCCAGCGTGCTCTCTATAATTAATGCTTCTCTGGTCTCTGGTCAGGTCCCTGCTTACTTTAAGAACGCTGTAATCCACCCGCTTCTTAAAAAACCGAGTCTCGACCCCTCTCTCCATAGCAGCTTCAGACCCATCTCTAAACTTCTGTTCATCTCCAAGATCTTGGAAAAGGTTGTGGCTAAACGACTCACAGCTGCTCTTGATGAACATAACATCTATGATAGCTTCCAGTCAGGTTTTCGTAGAGCTCATTCTACTGAAACAGCTCTTCTTAGGGTCTCTAATGACCTTCTGACCCACAGTGATGCAGGGGACTGTTCTGTTCTGGTCCTGCTGGACCTGACTGCAGCCTTTGACACTGCTGACCATCACCTGCTACTGGAGAGGCTGAGAGACTGGGTAGGCCTATCAGGATCTGCCGGTGGGGGGGGGGGTTATTCAGGGAAAAGTCATGGGCTTGTGACTATAACCTAATTTATGTTACTAGTTTGCAGTGTAACTGCCTTTGTACTTCAATATGCATATTTGTTCATTTAATTAAAAAAACGGCCACTTTGACATTTATACCCCATTGTCTTTTTTTTAACTATTCAGAAGAGCCCGTCCTTGCACAGTCAAAAAAGTAACTAAGTAACTTTTACTCTGACTACATTTGAAATAAGCTACTTTTTACTTTTACTTGAGTACATTTTGAGGCAGGTAATTTTACTTGTAATTGAGTAAAATTTCATGAAAGTAATTATACTTGTACTTAAGTACAACATTTTAGTACTCTTTCCCCCTCTGTCTGCTTTGATGTATTCAATCTGCACCACTTTACGTCCAGTTGGGATTGATAACTCTTTTGTGTTAGGATACCTCACCCCACAGTTCCCATAGCCCCTCTCTTTCATACATAATACTCCACATCCCTCCCTCCAACCCTGCTTGCCTCTTTAAAAGCTCGGATCCATTTTAGCGGACAGACTGAGAACGTATCAGAATGGTGAAAGGCCGACGAAATACCTCTAAGAAAATGGTGAAGCAAGAGGAGATGGATGAAGTGTCTACAACGGATGCTACAACCTGTACCCGAGAGGAGGAGGAGGTGAAAGAGGAGAGCGTGGACACGCTGTCACCGCTATCACAGACCTTGCTCTGGGAAAAATCCGTAGCAATCCATCAGCTGCCTGCAGGGGGTGGTGCTCCCTGCAAATCTACATTCTACATGTGTAGAGTTCAGCTTCCTCCTAATCCATGATGTGGCTGAGGACGAACCTCAAGCCATATTTATCACTTTCAGCGGTTCTCTCCTACAACGACTGGGCAGTGCTCAACCTCGCAATTCCACACAGGGTGTTCAAAGATGATCGTGAGAGACCTCGTCCGGCTGTAAAACGCATCAGGCCATCGCTGGATGAAATCCAGAACGCCGTGATAGCTTTCAGCGCTTCATGGGAGGGGCTGGAGGATGTGGATGGGCAGTGGATTTTCAAGGCCTCGGTCCGGTAGAGAGGATCAGAGCTCTTTTTTGTGCTGGAAAATGTGCATGCTGAATGTGGTATTTACCGCCTTTTACAGGTTGTACCTTTCGAGGGCTGGTGTGAGAAAATAGATGAAGTGGGGGATCGTATCACTTCACTTTTTCGTACCAGCTGCTGCTGGAAAGACATTCTGACAGTGCGAAAAAAGCTGGAATTCTAAGCCCCGCCTCAGGAGGAGGAGAAGGAGCAGCGGTTGCATCATCAAACCACGCCCCCACCCAGCACTAGTTATTAGGGATGAGCCGGATACTCGTTTCAGACAAGCGTGTACACACCAAGCCCCCACAATGCCGCTCTAAAAATGGTCCCACCCCGGAAGTAAGAGAAATTGCAGTTCCACCCTCATCCACTAGGGGCTGGTGTCAGAAGCGAGCAAATCCTCATTGACTCCCATGTTTAAAAATGCCATTTTCACAGCAGAAATAAACATGTTTACAGCCTGGTACCAGAACATGTTTTTTGTCTAAATGATCTAGTTTACACTCATGACAACTCTGAGGGGGGTGAATTTTTTCTCACTCTTCTGTTTAAGTGTATTAAAAGCCTAAAATTCTGTATAATTAATGAGCATCAGACCCACGTGACCACAGAGCTAGCTCCATGGAAAGGCCTCAGTAGAGCCTCAGTCTTTCCTGGAAACTGTTTTGGGATTTTGAGTCTCTGTGCTTGTGAATTCTGTTTTGGATATTATTTGTACAATTGTTGGACAAAATGACTTGCTGTGGTATTAATTGCACTAATAGAGCGTCCAAGGAGTCTCCACTTCATTTTTTTTTCGATAAGTTAAATTAAATGTATGTATTTTAGGTCACAACCGCCTTTTTTTTTTTTTTTTTTTTTTACTTTTTTTTTTTTGTACCGTGTCCTGTCTGGCTGTGAAGCAAGCAGAATTGATGTCTGAATGCTGGTAACAAGCCTTACAGATTTACTCTCAGGTGGAGCATCAAAGCGTCTGCTTTAAATGATACTTAAAACTTTATTGTTATTGTTTTTGAATGATTTTTAATTCTGACCAGACACGGAGACAGAGGTGAAAGAGAAAGGAAGAGACAAACGATGGGGGGGGGGGGGGTCCACAAAAATAAACAATAATGAACAAGAGTCTGCTTCTAGACCTGCAGAAAGAGCAAGAATAGAAAAAAATGGGACACACAACAATACATCAGGAGCAAGCTATCACTGCATCAACCTGATGATGAAATATAAAATCAACATTGTTTAACTGAACAATCACACGATAATAAATCACAGTGCATTAAGTTTCCACCATAGCCTTCAAACCTGTGTTGAACGTGCCAAAGTCCATACTTATGAGAGCACCATGTGAGCACCTGTGTGTGTACACGCGCTTGTTTATTTAAGGTTTCTCCATAGGAGCGTCCAATAGAGAGTGTGAGGGGCCACAGATCTGCCCCCTAAAGATGTGCAGGAGACGGAAGGAGCTCCAAGTCCCAGAGATCCAGGAGTTGCCCCAGAGCACAGGAACTCCAGGGAGACTGCGACCAGAAAAGCTCCCGCTCCCCTCGAGAGGCGCAGAGGATTGCCTGGGGGGCCATAACCAGCAGCCGGCAGAGTCCCGGGAGATATCGGCGGCAAGCCCACAGGTCCGCCCGCAGCCTCCCGCCTCCTAGCCGGCCGAGTATACATACAACATACAACCAAAGACTTACAAAAATGCACGCCGGACACCCACTCATGCTCCCCATACACACCCATTTCACTCTGGTCCCGGTACTGCTGCACAAGGGGTACAACCATTACTGGTTACCAGAGTTTGACCCTTTCTGCTGGGGGTGCTGATGAGCAGACTCTCCTGCCCAACGCTGAGCACAGCAATCCACCACCCCAGACCCCAACCGGACGGCCGGATCTTCCTCCTAGCCTCCAGCCCCAGGAAGCCAAGCAAGAACAGAGGTGTGCTAAGACCCCTAGTCTCCCTCCGCCTGCTTCAATATAGTGTTAGTGAGTGTTGATGAGCTGTAATTCATGGCTGTGGTGAGCGGGTAGTGTGGGCATCGTCTGGCCTACGCCACCACACCACCCTACTTGCACCCATAGCCCTCAGTGTCTAAGTGCAGTTTAAAATTGGAAGTGGACACCGGCACTTGGGATGAGGCTGAGAAATCTCCCTGCCAAATGCTGTTGGATGTGCTCATTCCCAAGGCCCTAAGTGTGTGTTTGCATGGAATATCGTTGGTGGAAGTGTTTAAGGTGCAGATAAAATTGGGGGGCAGGTTGCCACAGGAATGCGGAAATGGGACCCTTGACCCGCACTCCCTGACTTGTCCACCCCCTAAGGTCCTATGTGCATGTTTGTGTGATGGTGTGAGGGAGCAGGAGGAGAGAAATGTGTGGGAATGGGGAGGAATGGCTGGTTGGGCTTAGCCCTCCAGGGAGCCAGCTCCCCCACTGGCCCCAGTAGGCATCTCTGTTGTCAAAATGCCACCCAGAGCATGAAGACCCCAGCCCATCCTGCCAGTGTCCAAAGCAGCAGCATCACAGAGCCTCACGAAGTCTGAGGGCACCAACCCAGACCCACCCCAGCAGAATATCTGGGCCCATCTCTGCATTTGCACAACTTCCGGACTATAAAAGACATAGGGCATCCAGGTAAGGTTGGGTCCTCCCCCTCCTGGACTTCCCCCTCCCCTGTGATGGGACAGCAGAGGAGCCAAGGTCTACCCGGGGCTCCTGAACCCGAGTCAGACACTGCTGCATGTTCCTGCCTTCTCCCTGGCAGCATACATGTCAGGACCTGACCCCCAAGGCCCCGCCCAGATCCCCCCACGGGGCCGGCCACTCTCACACCCCGAGCCCCCAGGCTCCCACCCAGACCCACCCAGGGGCAATGCAGCTGCCGGGCAGTAACCCATGGCTACCACCAAGACCTCCAAGGGGCCCCACTCACAACCGCCAGTCCACCCCCCGAGGCAACCCAAGCACCTCCAGAGGGGGGCAACGGCCCTCCTGTCCCAGACACCCCCACTGAACCCACCTCCAAAGAACGCCCAGATACTCCAAACTCAGACCCTCCACCCCATCATCCACATCATCCCGCAGGACAATATCAATGATCCCCCATCATCGCTATGTGATGGAACTGATCAAAGGAGCCCAGAGAGATTGATTTGAAGTGGAAGCAGAGGCTAAATCAAGTGTAATATGATCTAACAAAAGATTTCTATACTGGTTAATGCAGAGTTTCTCTATTTTTCCAATTCATGTGGATAGTTTTCTTAGCGATGCATATGGCAGTCAGAACCACGTGAGCCAAAGATGTTTCAATCGGGACATCGTCCAGGTTTCCCAGTAAACAAAGAGAGGGGGTGGTTGGGATATGACATTTCAGACACTTTGACAGGTCTTCACATACTCTACCCCAAAATTCCTGGATAGGTGGACAGGACCACTGTGCATGAATGTAATTGTCAGGAATGTTGTTTGTGCAGTGTGTACAGGTGTCAGACGACACAAACCCCATCTTGAACATCCGATGACCTGTATAGTGTACTCTGTGTAGAATTTTGTACTGAATTAATTGTAAAGTGGAGTGTGTGATCATTTTAAAAGTTTTTAAACAACTTTGGGACCAGAAGTTCTGGTCATAGCTGACTGATAGATCCACCTCCCATTTTTCAATAGGGATTACTATTCTATTGTCTATTTTGGACAGTGTCTTATATACTTTAGACAGTAGTTTGGGGGGTTGAGATTATAGAAGTCTAATACCCTTGGTGGTGTTTGTAATTCTATTTTATTGAGCTTAAATTTTTGTTTGACTACAGATTTAATTTGGTGATATTCTAAAAAGCAATTCTTATCCATTCCAAATTGGGAGACTATTCTATTAAATAGGATGAAGTCCAATCCTTCATATATGTGTTCCAGGTATAGGATTCCTTTATTTTTCCAGTCCGGAAGGTTCATCATTTTATTATTTTGCAAAATATCAGGATTATTCCAGATAGGTATGCATCTGCTAGGTACTAGTGAAGACTCTGTCATTTTTAGATACTCCCACCATGCTGTCAGAGAGGTGCTGATACTAATACTTTTGAAGCTTTCATGTTTTCTTATGCTTGAGCTAATAAATGGTAAGTCTGAAAGCTCTATCGCATTGCAAAGTGTCTGTTCTATATCTAACCAGGACTCATCTAGTGGGTTATGTTGCAACCATCTTGGTATATATTGGAGCCTGTTGGCTAAGAAATAATAATAAAAGTTGGGTAAATCCAGTCCTCCTTTGTCTTTGGTCTTCTGAAGTGTTTTTAAGCTAATTCGTGGAGGTTTATCCTGCCAAAGGAATTTAGTAATTGAGGAGTCCAAAGATCTAAACCAGTCAGCTGGTGGTTTGTTTGGGATAATTGAAAATAAGTAATTTATTCTGGGTAAGACCATCATTTTAATTGTAGCAACCCTCCCCATGAGTGATATTGGTAAGGATTTCCATCTTGCAAGATCATCTTCCACTTTCTTTAAAAATGGGATGTAGTTTAGTTTAGTTAGATCTGCTAACTTGGGAGAGACATTAATTCCCAGGTATGTGATATTTCCTGACTCCAATTGTGTATTAAGCAAATTGACAAATGAGAAATTAATTGGTAGAACTGTGGATTTTAACCAGTTTATAGAGTAATCTGAAACTTTTGAAAAATAGTTTATCAGTTCTATTGCTTGGGAGAGAGAGGATTGAGAATTCTGGAGAAAGAGTAAAACATCATCTGCATACAGACTGATCTTATGTTCTATTTTCTTACACTTTATCCCTTTAATACCTGTTATATGCCTAATTGCTGCTGCTAGTGGTTCAATAAAGATAGCAAACAGTGAGGGGGAGAGTGGGCATCCCTGCCTGGTCCCCCTCTGAAGACAGAAGCTAGCTGATATTTGGTCGTTCCTCCTTAATCGTGCAGTTGGCGAACTGTATAATGTTTGTAGCCAGTTTATGAAGAAGTTCCCGAAGCCAAATTTATGTAAAGTTGCAAATAAGAACTTCCAGTTAACTCTATCAAAAGCCTTTTCTGCATCTAGAGATAATATACTAGTTTCTATGTTTCTACTGTAAGAGAAATCTATCAAGTTAAGTAATCTGCGTGAGTTTGTGGATGACTGTCTACCTTTAATGAAACCAGTTTGGTCAGGGTGTATTATGAAGGGGGTTACCTTCTCTAATCTTTTGGCCAGGGCTTTACAAATTATTTTGAGATCAACATTAATAAGGGAAATTGGGCGATAGCTGGTAGGAAATGCAGGGTCTTTGCCTGGTTTTAACAAGAGACTAATATTGGCTGAATTCATGTTTGGCTGTAATCTGCCGCTCTCTTCGATTTCCCTCACCATTCTGAAGAATGTTGGAGCCAGAATGATCCAGAATTCTTTGTAGAATTCTACTGGGAACCCGTCTGGACCTGGAGCTTTCCTATTGGTCATGGATTTAAGGGCTTCCTGGAGCTCCGCTGATGTTAGTGGCGAGTCCAGGACTGTAACTTGGCTGTCTGATAATTTAGGAAGTGTTATCCTGTCAAGGAACTCATTGATCTCATTATCTGATGGGTTTATCTGTGGTGAGTACAAAGTTTGGTAAAAGTCTCTGAAAGTGTTGTTTATTCTTTCAGGGTCATTAACTATATTCCCAGTTGAGTCTTTAACAGCAGATATGGTAGTTTTCTCTTTATTTATTTTTAACTGGCTAGCCAAAAATGTACCTGATTTATTACTATGTTCAAAGTTTTCTATTCATAGTCTTTGTGCTAAAATTTGTGTCTTTTTGTCAATAATTCCATGAAGTTCTAATTTAGCTTCACGTAATTTGCTCATTGACTCTTCTTCTGTGGATGCCTCTAAAGACTTGATGATTTCCTCTAACTCCTGAATACGTTTGTTTTCTGTTTTTTTCTTATGTGATGAGAAAGAGATGATTTTACCTCTCATCACTGCCTTTCCTGCCTCCCAGAGAATAGATGCTGATGTTCCAGGCAGGTCATTATGTTCTAAATATAAAGCCCACTCCTTTTTAAAAAATTCTATAAAACCTTCGTCTTTAAGCAGTGATGTATTAAACATCCAGTTTTTGCTTGGTGGGATTGTCTTCTTATTTACCAGAGTTAAAGAAACCGGAGCATGGTCGCTGACAACTATGGGGTGTATCTCAGTGTCTGAAATGTCAGCCAACAATGAGCTGCTGACTAGAAAATAATCCAAACACGAATGAGAGTGATGGACGTGTGAGAAAAAAGTAAACTCTCGGGGGTGGGAGGCTGCGGGCGGGCCTGTGGTCAAGCAAACATATTTCATGTTCAGCTGTCCGCTGAGGTGGATATGTAATTGACTATTTGTAAAATGAATGTTGTGAAAAACTTGTTGAAATTAATTTCATTCATTCCTAAAGATGAATGAAAAATGTGTTATAAAATAAATCATAGTTGAAGATTTCATAATTCATGCATGAAAGGGTTAAAATCCAAATTTTTCTCAGTGGCCCTAATCCTCTTCCGTACATCCGTCATTTAACTCATTCACCGCCAGCCATTTCCTAATTGGTAAAGCCCTTCGCTGCCAGCGTTTCTCACCGTGTAAGAGTCATAGAACGTTGCATGCTAGGCTGATGTCGACGCCAAAACAAAGCGGAGCCTCACCTCTTACATCAGGAAGAATCTGCGTGTTTCGAGCGTTATCCGTTCTTTCATAATCCGTTGTTGGAATTGTGATCGGCAGAAGCTTTTACGGTTCACGCCTCACTTTTTTTACAGCAGCGGCCCAAAACGATCTCTTAACATATGGATGTTCTGCTTCCTGATCACGTGATGTGTGACGTATGCGGAGGAAGATCGGCTTTAGAGCTGAGATGTTTGTTCTCACGGTGCGGGGGCTCGTTCCGATGCCCACACAGTAAAAAAATGCAAATGACGACTTTAATCGTCTTTGGCAGTGAACGAGTTAATTGATTAAAATAGGACTGAATCTAAAACAAATTGGATGGCTAAATCTGGATTAAGATTAAAAAGAAGCTAAAGACTACGACTAAAATTACATTAAAGTTTCTGGGTGGATTGGAAAGTACATAGGGTCATAAAAACCAGCTCAGTTAAAGGAAGACTGAACAAAGATTTGCAATGCTTTTACTTAACATTTGAACTAATCAACTTACAGATAAACAAAGAGTTAACAAAGAAGCACTAGCCACTAGTTCATGAAATAAACATGAAAACAATTAAGACAGTCATGTCACAGTTCATTACAATAACCCAGGTGAAAAACTCTTACAGTCTCACACATGGAAACTGTACTTTTGTAAACTAACATTTGGCTTAAAATACTGAAAAGTACCGCAAAATAAGATATAGTACTACATTAATTTAAACAATTTATAATATAAATACCTTCATTTGTTTTGAAGAGGTTCAGAAGTTCATGATCAGGGTGAGTGATATGCTTGAGGCTGTATGCATTTACCTTTAAATGATCTACTAGTGATCAGTTCATGACATGTGTTCATGAAAAAACTCATTCTCACATCCCATCACTCATTCACCCTCACAGGTCATTACACACCCCCCCCCCCCAAATGCGCACACACTGGAAGAGCCAATGTTGACTTTACAATAACTTCAGCTACATAATTTATTGACGGTAAAACTGAGCCCTTTTCTTTTGACCTTTTAGTAGAGACTGCACTCGAGGGCCTGATTGCCTCAGTAACAAACCTTGAGAGTAGAAAAGCCTCTGAGCTAGACGACATATTGGAGATAAACATCCAGCTCCTAACACAGTTCTGTTCAGTCAAAGCTCTAACCCTGTGACCTTCCAGAACAGCTTTGTTCATTTCTAAAAAAAAAAAAAAAAAAAAAAAACGTACTGTCTCCACCATGCTGGATGTGCTTACATCAGTGGCCCATGGCCTTCAAACATCACTGGAGGAATAGAATGTTTTGGTTTTAATGGCCATCAACTCTCAAAGCAGTAATAACAATTTTGAACTGCCTTGTCCTTTATCTTCTCAGCTGTTGTTCTTTGATTAAGGTTGAGTAAAATCTCCAGCAGGTCATTCAGGCTGGCCTTTCTACCCTCTTGCTCCACCCAGATGTTCATCAGCTCATGGATCTTGTCTCCATAGGGAAGATGCTCTTTGCTTTTGATGTCATTGTCCGTTAGGCCAAGATCACGGAAGAACCTCCGGTGGTAGTCTATATCCAGATCTATAAAAAACTCAAAGCAGGCCTTAAGAGATGCGATACCTGAAAAACAAACATGAAACATCAGGGACTCCATCACGGTGAATAGTTGATGTAATAAAAACCTGTTTTCTAACCAGATGGGCTGACATCCGCTATGACCCTAGTGTTAAAAAGCTTTTTTCCAAGTAAAATCCATCAGAAGCGACTGGACCAACTTACATAATACTATGAATACAGTTGCTGCTCTGGTGTACCATGATTGGGATATATGGGAAAACCACATCTCATGACTCACGGTTTCAGTTAGGGCTGCTCAATTCATGGAATTTTAATCCTAATTATGATCCGAGTTTTGATCAATTATAAAACCAAAGCAAGCCAATTATTTGCTCCTCCCTCTTGCGCTGCCCCGAGTTGCTAATCAAGCGCTCCTCCCCACAGTGTTGCTGTTGGGTATTTTTATATCCTAAAATGAACCACACAGGAGAAAAGGGTCAGTAGGTTGGATACTGCGGAGAGAGGGGCTCAGAGCCTGTTAGGCCCTGCTCCAATCAACTCTCTGCACCACAGCTGGTTTTATTGAAACACAGGGAAAAAAGGACGAAGAACAAGCCATCACTGTCTACACTTAGCCAATAACAGTGTTGCTTCTACCTAAGGTGGGACATTCCAAAAAGGAAGTTTTAATTTATGACTGACAGCCAGAAACTCAGTAACCATGGATACCTGTTGCCCGACAGGCTATTGCCCAACCCCCATGCTTATCAGCTGCATACCAGAGCCAAGAGACAAAAGGAGAAAGAACTCTGTGGCTTACTTCACAACATAAGATTAACATATGATTACTTAAAAAGGAACATTTAAGACAGTAATACATTAAAACCCCTAACATCTCCTCACTGAAATGACTCTAAGTAATGAAAGATAAACTAAACAAAACTTGAGAACTTTTATGCCTCTTCAATGATAAAAGTCAGAGTCATACCAAAATATAAGTAAAAATGTTAACTTTTACTTAGCTAATAAGTGTGTTAAATAGAACCCTAGTAGAGATAAATGTAAAAAATAGAATGTAATAAGTAAAATAGAAAGTAATAATATAGAAAAATACATTTTCATACCAAAAGACTTGAGTAAGATCTTAACAACCCAAAGATCAACCATAAAAACTAAGTAATTAGGAATTATGATATACCTTACCTGTGCAAGATTTAGAATGTCCAAACAACCTGACGATTCAAGCTTAGCCAATAACCAGACATCAACACCTATATGTTATGTTGTGAGTAATTTAATATAGGTGTATCCTTATGAGGCCAGAACAGTCTCAATAAGAATTAAGTCACACAACGTTTTCCACAAATGCACACGTTCATTCGGAAATCCACATTCTGTGTTTCACAAATATAATTCGGAGGAACACAAATGCACACGCTCATTCGGAAATTCACACTCTTTGACTCATAAATATAATGTGAAAAAATAAGTCACGCAACATTTTCCACAAATGCACATGCTAATTCTGAAGTTCACACTCTGTGGTTCACAAATATAATTTGTAAGAACACTTGTAATATAAACTCAGATCATACGAATTGCTGAACGTGCATTTACGAACAGCTTCTCATTTGTGAACCTTTCTGCGTTTGTGAGTGAAATCTGTGTGGTGCATTCACGGACAGCTTCTCATTTGTGAACCTTCCTGCATTCGTGAGAGAAATCGGTGTGCTGAATTTTGAGACTCTCCTAACGTCGCAGGTCAACAAACGTCACCATTGGCTAATGAACCTGTCAATCAAATATATGCTTCTGCCAGGGCTGTTCGCTTTCAGCCAATGGCTCCTTATGTTACAGAACAGATCTGCTGTGCGCATAAGTCGGACACAATTTCCTGCATGTGTAGCTCGGGGGTGACGATGGATGAAGATATCGCGTTAGCGTTCATACTTGTTTAATTTTCAATTTTAATTCTGGTGCCTGTTAGCAGCTGCAACACATCCTCACGTGCTTGTGGATATCAAATATCGAATATGAAAACATGACTGTAATAATAAGTAAAGGTTAGCAGCTGTAGCTTCAGTGTGCTCATAGGAAACATGACAAAAGAACACAAACCACATTTCTCTTTATGGCCTATATAGTTGTCATCATTAACGTTACATGATTTACAGAATACATGTGACCAACTAACATTTCATGTTCTACCACCGGATGTTTGGATCAAAATATGAACCAATCAGATCTTAGATCAGGTGAGAGCCAGGCGTTTCCCATCATGCCCAAGGTTTTGCAGCCAAGGGAGAACAACTGCAGCGCCTTGCTCCAAAATCTGCGGCCGCCTTGATCTCAAGTGGTTATCGTTGCCTACGTATGCATGACGTCAGAGCAAGTCGGCGTCAAGTCGGACACAAATCTAACCGGTTACATTACATTACCAACGCTCCACCATATGGGTGGCCTCTTAATAATCTTATTCAGAAAAATTATGCATTTTTACTAAGTGAAAGCAAACCCGTTAGGGGCAGAGACCTCTTGAAGCTCATATTAAACATTGTCTGCAGAGAAGGTAAGAGAAGCTAGTAAATCATCAGGCCTATTCCATGGGAGTGACTCTGAAAAGGAGCAAAAGCTCCAGCTCTTTATCTTGGCAGGTGTCTCTATTCTCCTGTGTTCAGGCTTTTGGTTACATCAGTTACTTTTCCTTTTAATGAGCTGCATATATTTCTAACACAGCCTTCAGTGACATCAAGAAAAAAAACTTTTTAATTGTAAAAGACATTATTCTCATTCTAAGAACAAATGAACAAACTGTGTGTGGGTATGTGTGTCCAGTTGCAACTTAACACAGACTCAGAAGCATAGAGAATCTTCTCACAACACCTAATCATCCCTGGATCAAAAAACCAGTAGATAGAATCTTGTCATGTTATTCCATTTAATAAGTAGATGGACGGAGGTATAGTACAAGTTTTCAAGTGTAATGAAGATGATCGCAGGGTAACACAGTTCCCCTTAAATGTTGAGCAAAAATTATGAAACGAGACAAAATTCAAACAATAACATGTAAAAATAAATGGATCTCCTGATAAGTAGGTGCTTCACCTTTAAATGTTTTTATTAGAGCTGGATACACAGGAAGATGCATGTTACTAAACCAACACTAGCAATGATAGCACATTTACATTTTGAAGAATTGTAGCATAGATGAAGTGAACAGCAGCCTTTTCAAATACATTCCTGGTCTAAAATAAATCAGGCTGACAAAGACTTTAAGGAAATACACAACTATAAATGAATTTAGAAATCTATTTTGGGGTCTATCCTTTAGCATTTCATATTTACAAAGGCAAATCCCTTGAATAACAATATACAGTACATTAACCTTAAAATGGACCACTCCTTCACTTTTTAACTTCCTTCCTTCCTGTCTCATTAATTATTTTCTTTCTTCCTAACTCCCTACCTTCTCTCTCCTTCCTTCTTCACACATGTAATCATCTAGCCTCAAGTAAGTTCTCAACATACTGGACAGTGTGAAGATATGTGTCCACTCCCAAAAGAGTCTGAATGTTTCAACGGATTAATGTTGTCCTGCAGTTCCAAAATTTCATGATCTGTAAGAGGACTGTCCAGTACAGGGACACTGATCCCAGGATGAGGTTCAGTCATGTATCCATTCTCCTCCCATTCAATCTCTGGTACCGGTATACCCTGGAAAAGGAAAGTGTGTATGAGCATTGTGCATAATGAATCTCAAGAAAACACATTTAATAAAGCCCTATCATGACCTTTTAACAATTACTTAACATCAATGATTTCAGGCAGAACCTAGCATCTCCATTATTTCATAAATTATTATTTTTTTAATTAATGGGCTACTTTTATGTTAAAACAGCAGTGAGAATATCACATCTGGAAGGTCTAATGCCTTGCATTTTGAACTTGCAGATGTGTCATGACTTTGTAATGTCATGACATTATAGTTGAGTGTCCATTTCAGTAGAGGTGCACACAAACAGAACTGTAATTTCAACAGCCATTTTGTCTTGAATCCAAGAAGCATAGAGCAGAGGTAGATTATCAAAGTGTTGAACATTTGATTTATAGTTAAGGATCAACTTGACATGTGATCAGTCATTTTAACAGAACATACATTTGCCCCTGGATCAGAAACAGGATTCAGAGCCTGGCCCAGATGCCACAGCTGATTTGGTGTCATGTTTTCCTCTGTCCTGATTGGATGGTTGTCCCACGCATCTCTAAAGACATCCAGGCTGGCCTGGATGCGAGACAAGAAAATATAGTGGCAACAAAACATGTGAAGGATGTTACTGATGTCGAGCAAGTCTTGGTCTTCCAGAGAGTGCAGGATGTTGTAATATAGACCAGTCACACTCATGAAGACATCACGCCACAGGCGCTCGATCCTGGATTTGGAGGGGGATTAAATAAAAGAAAATTATAATATACACACACATTTACATGTCCATACATCCGTTTTCAACTTGAGTTATCTTTTGAATGGTCGCAGGAGGACTGGTGCCTATCTCTAGCAGTCAAAGTGTGAGACGAAGGGTGCACCCTGGGCAGGTCAACAGGCACAGGCACGCGCGCACAGACACAAAGCTTCCAAATTAGGTTAAACTCACCGTTGATTGTGTACACTTTTTCCTGCAATGAAGCTGTTGGTGTCAGTTCCACGAACTGAGAACATTAATTCTGCAACACCTACATTTTCTCCGCCATGATCTCCTCTCACCATGAAAAAAAAACATTAGAATCTTGCTTCAAACATTTTTAATGCACATCTATAACAATCTACATCAATTTGAGTCTCACAGAAATTTCCTTATGTACCTTGCTACTAAGTGAGTAAACAATGTGGCATTATTAACCCTCTGCTGGGGAAATATTTTTTGAAAGAGGGAAATGTTCAACCCCCCCCACCCCCCTAGATTTTACTATATGACCTCAAATGGCATGTTATCTTTGGTCAATAACACACTTTAGGCAAAAGCAGATTTGTAACAGGGTAACAGAGGGTAAAGTTGGGAATAACATGAATACCTCAGAGGAAAGCCATGCTCATTCACAGCTTCACTGAAGAAGGCAAGGTGGGTGTCTGCCCGGTTGTTGTCAGCTACCTTCAGGTACATGATCTATGTAATTCAAGCACAAACACTCTCATATGACACATTTTTATAGGGGTCAAAACAATCAATTACCAAATGAAAGGTACAACAGCCATACAATAACATGTTAGATAATTAAATAAGTTAAGATCTGTGAAAACCAAAAATAGCAATTATCTTCTATGAAAATATCTCAGTTATTAACGTTCATGCTTTGGAGCAGAAAAAGTGCATGACAAATATTTCAAGCTCAGTTCGCTCCACTCTGATGGTCACCTGTTCCAGCCAGATACCTTCTTTCTAGGCGTTCAAAGTCGGAAACTCGCTGAGTAAACTGGGTGCTTAGAGGAGTATCTTCAGTTGTTTAAGACTGAGGGTAACGCTGCACACGCTGATTCGACTAGCATGGATGCTAATGATGTAAACATAAAAGAGGGCTTGCTTCGTCTCGCGCGCTAACGCCGCAAAGCACTGTGGGATTAGTAGTCTTATTAGCAAAATCGCCCGGCGGGCCAGTTTAATATTATATATTTGATATTTGATTTCGCGGGGCAAATAAAAATAGACCAAGGCCTTGAGTTTGACAACCGTGGCCTAAAAAATGGTACCTAGATACGCTAACTAAACAAATGTTCACTTGAGTTTAGCTTGATGTTAAACTAGATGAAGAATGGACCAGACTTCACGTAACGTCTGGACTGAATTTAACATAAAACATTTTACTTGATCATGAAGAACGCTTCTACTCATAATTCTATAACATTGCATAAATTACAACGAGGGAATAAGATAAAACTATTACTCACAGATCGTGACCGGTCCATCCTGCTCTGCCGTGTGAACTGCAATGCGCATGCGCACAGCAGATCTGTTCTGTGACATAAGGAGCCATATGATTGGCTGAAAGCGAACAGCCCTGGCAGAAGCATATATTTGATTGACAGGTTCATTAGCCAATGGGGACGTTTGTATACCTGCGACGTTAGGAGAGTCTCAAAATTCAGCACACCGATTTCTCTCACGAATGCAGGAAGGTTCACAAATGAGAAGCTGTCCGTGAATGCACCACACAGATTTCACTCACAAACGCAGAAAGGGTCACAAATGAGAAGCTGTTCGTAAATGCACATTCAGCAATTCGCATGATCTGAGTTTATATTACAAGTGTTCTTACAAATTATATTTGTGAACCACAGAGTGTGAACTTCAGAATTAGCGTGCGCATTTGTGGAAAATGTTGCGTGACTTATTTTTTCACATTATATTTATGAGTCAAAGAGTGTGAATTTCCGAATGAGCGTGTGCATTTGTGTTCCTCCGAATTATATTTGTGAAACACAGAATGTGGATTTCCGAATGAACGTGTGCATTTGTGGAAAACTTTGTGTGACTTAATTCTTATTGAGACTGTTCTGGCCTCATATATCCTTGATTTATTAAGCTAAACTACACTCCGGTACCTCAACCATCTAGGCCAGGTCAGTCTTCATCAGGAACCTTCTGTTGGAACAAAGTATGATTTAACATGGTATTCATGATAACCCAATGCAAGAAGAAACACACAAGATGATGAAAAGTCTAAGGTGAGGAGTTGGACAGTTGTGAATTTCCGTCCCATTCACACTTGAATCTTCTTTATGTCCGTCATTTCCTCCTACAGCTGCACAGAGGCCTCCTTCTTAAGCAAAGAGGAGCTCTAGCGCCATTTGGTGTTCCACTGCGATAGTGCGAAGAGCTGCCTTCTCAGGATCATCTGCCATGATATTGATGCCCCATCCATCGCTGTACAGAGTTTTCATCCTTTGTTGTCAGAGAATGGCTTGTAGGCCTGAACAGGTTTTAAAACTCTTCGTCGTAGATGATTGGGTCTTTGTGTTAATGCATTTTTTTAATCACAATTGTCTATTTTTTACTCATTTAATTTTTTTTTATCATTTTCTAAATTCTTTTTTATATTTTTACATTTTTTGTTTTTGTGAAGTGCCTCGTGATTCTTATCTTGAGAGACGCTATAGAAAGACGACCCTCTGTGTGGATCCGGAGGTCAAGGAGGATGTTGTCAGCCTCAGGGGTACTCGGTCCGGTAGAGAAGACCCGCGTAGAACCGATCCTCTGGTCCAGAGATGTCACAGGGTACACGGTGTCGAGCGTCTGGCTTAACTCTGAAGGAGTTTTGCGTCAGCTGGTTACAGTTGCGTTTATTCAAAGCAAGACTATCGGCGTGACAGAACGCTTAGTAGAGACTTGGACGGCCGTCCCTCGTCTCCTGGTATGGTTCAAGAACTGAACTCACAGCTGCGGGATTTGGTTTTAACAAAACCCTCAGAACACGCCCTCACAGCATCAGAAAGCTTGTTGTCATGAGGTAAAGACGTGAGATGGTTTACCCTTTACCCTGGATACCCTCTGCGTGAGGTGGTTAAACGTGCAAGATGACCTTCTGGTTTACTGAACACACATTATGGATTATCATAAATAATTATTACCCAAAGGATAATAAGTCATTTCAGTAATTAAAATACATTTATACTGAACCAAGATTTATGATGGTTGTAATAACAGTAATAAAGTCAAGAGTTTATTAAAATTATTATTGTGAAACTTGAAGTGTCCTTCATCTTGGGACGGAACAGCAGCGGATGAAGATGGTTTCAGCAGACATCACGGCTCCTGGCGGGTTAATCTGGGGCAAAGTTACAGAACGACCCAGCTTGACCCAGCTGGGAAAATGTGACCTTTGTCACAAATTAGAGGCCATTTATGACACTACACCTCATCTCCTGCCCAGGCTTCATGCACTGCAGTGGAGGCTGAGTGCTTCTCTGCATCAGTCACAGGCTGTGTGCTCAGGCCCTTGCACTTTGCTGCAGGTGTGTTGGTGTAGGATGAGATGGAGGAACTGGTGTTGATGTCATCTGTGTCAATATTGTCATTGATCTGAGCCAAGTGGGCCACAGAAGCGTTGTGTTTTTTCATCAGCTCATTTATGTCCTCCTGGTCCTCCTCCATCCTGGACTGCAGGTCATTCTTCCATCTCTGAAGACAGCTCAGCTGTTCCTCCAGTGTCTGCTTAGCTTTGGAGATGCCATCCATCTGAACGTGCAGGTCTTCGATCTCCACCTCCATGGACTTTCGAGCTTTCACGGCTGCTGGACAGGTGAATTCAGACTCCTCCAGCTGGTTCTTTAGTTGGGCGATCTCCCTCTTACTGGGTGCGTTGTTCATTCTGTGGTCCAGCATGATCTGGGCATCAGCCAGTAGAGCCTTTGTCTCAAGCCTGATTCATGCTTCTCCGTCTGCGTCAGTGCGGAGACACGCAACGTCCTTGCGGGCCTGCTGGAGAGCTCCGCAAGGACGGATGGAGTCGAGCTCTCTTTTCTGAAAATCCATCCGTCGAGACGGACAATGCAAGCTTGTGATTGGTCAGGACGCCGCTGTCGTCTACACCGCCGCCATTGCGCCCTCAAAACATAAAGATAGCCGAGGATAACTAGCAGCAGACTCGGAGCAGCTTGAAGAATACCTCGCGAAAAAACTCTAAAAGCATGAACGTTTAATTCCCCGTGACTGGAGGAGTGAAAAGATGCGCAGCAAGCGTTTTATTTGTGGACGGAAATGACAGAAAACGTGGGTTTAGAGGTGGCGAGCGCATGAAGAGGTGGAGGAGGATGAGAGACAAATATGTCCGTGTTAAAAAGTCTCTTATACAGGGAGTGCAGAATTATTAGGCAAATGAGTGTTTTGTCCACATCATCCTCTTCATGCATGTTGTCTTACTCCAAGCTGTATAGGCTCGAAAGCCTACTACCAATTAAGCATATTAGGTGATGTGCATCTCTGTAATGAGAAGGGGTGTGGTCTAATGACATCAACACCCTATATCAGGTGTGCATAATTATTAGGTAACTTCCTTTCCTTTGGCAAAATGGGTCAAAAGAAGGACTTGACAGGCTCAGAAAAGTCAAAAACAGTGAGATATCTTGCAGAGGGATGCAGCAGTCTTAAAACTGCAAAGCTTCTGATCATCGAACAATCAAGCGTTTCATTCAAAATAGTCAACAGGGTCGCAAGAAGCGTGTGGACGAACCAAGGTGCAAAATAACTGCCCATGAAGTGAGAAAAGTCAAGCGTGCAGCTGCCAAGATGCCACTTGCCACCAGTTTGGCCATATTTCAGAGCTGCAACATCACTGGAGTGCCCAAAAGCACAAGGTGTGCAATACTCAGAGACATGGCCAAGGTAAGAAAGGCTGAAAGACGACCACCACTGAACAAGACACACAAGCTGAAACGTCAAGACTGGGCCAAGAAATATCTCAAGACTGATTTTTCTAAGGTTTTATGGACTGATGAAATGAGAGTGAGTCTTGATGGGCCAGATGGACGGGCCCGTGGCTGGATTGGTAAAGGGCAGAGAGCTCCAGTCCGACTCAGACGCCAGCAAGGTGGAGGTGGAGTACTGGTTTGGGCTGGTATCATCAAAGATGAGCTTGTGGGGCCTTTTCGGGTTGAGGATGGAGTCAAGCTCAACTCCCAGTCCTACTGCCAGTTTCTGGAAGACACCTTCTTCAAGCAGTGGTCCAGGAAGAAGTCTGCATCCTTCAAGAAAAACATGATGTTCATGCAGGACAATGCTCCATCACACGCGTCCAAGTACTCCACAGCGTGGCTGGCAAGAAAGGGTATAAAAGAAGACAAACTAATGACATGGCCTCCTTGTTCACCTGATCTGAACCCCATTGAGAACCTGTGGTCCATCATCAAATGTGATATTTACAAGGAGGGAAACAGTACACCTCTCTGAACAGTGTCTGGGAGGCTGTGGTTGCTGCTGCACGCAATGTTGATGGTGAACAGATCAAAACACTGACAGAATCCATGGATGGCAGGCTTTTGAGTGTCCTTGCAAAGAAAGGTGGCTATATTGGTCGCTGATTTGTTTTTGTATTGTTTTTGAATGTCAGAAATGTATATTTGTGAATGTCGAGATGTTATATTGGTTTCACTGGTAAAAATAAATAATTGAAATAGGTATATATTTGTTTTTGTTAAGTTGCCTAACGATGCATTTCCTTTGATTATATCTAGAACGGGGGCAGTAACCAATCTATCCTTAGTAAATGGATATGTACCAGAGGATTTTAAGGTTGCTGTAATCAAACCTTTACTTAAGAAGCCTTCTCTGGATCCAGATGACCCAATGAATTATAGACCAATATCTAACCTTCCATTTTTATCTAAAGTCCTGGAGAAAATAGTGGCCATCCACGTATGTGAGCATTTAAACACTAATGCTCTGTTTGAGGAATTTCAGTCTGGTTTTAGAGAGTATCACAGCACTGAAACTGTGTTAGTGAGAGATACAAATGATATTCTCATGGCCTCAGATAAGAATCTTGTGTCTGTTCTAGTCTTCTTAGATCTCAGTGCTGCTTTTGACACAGTAGATCACAATGTTCTTGTAGAAAGGCTTGAACATGTTGTAGGTGTTACAAGCCATCTTCCCAAGCTAGCCTCACTCTTCTAAAGATGTTACCGTCTAAGGGTTGACTTGTATTTCTATTTGCGTGGGCGTGACACCAGCCACTCTTTAAAATGCCTGCACACAGTAGAAGCTGATTAGCAATCACCGCTAACCTAGACTCTGGTTCTGGCACAACAAACTTTATGCAGCTCAAGGGAGACTCAGTTTACTCACAATCCATGTCCATGAAGCTTATGTACGCTTCAGGTGAAGACTCTTGCCAGCTGTTCCTTTTATGCTGAGGAGACAACTGACTTTACCTGTAGCCTAGGATGGAGGAAACAACTTATGTCAATAACACCCTGGGATGGAATTTACAACCAGCATCTCACCTTTGCTCGGTTACCGACAGGAGGAGACCCCACTCGTAAATCCTTTTTTCGTTCCACGAATCCGAGGAACTAGGTTTTATTTCACACAGATGAAAAAAGAATAATAATCCAACCAAAACCCCAACACAGCGGGTTAAAAAGTGAAACAACTCTTTGCCAAATAAACAGAGCTATAGCAAAGTTGAGCTGAATAAGCTCTCCAAAAATGACACTAGGCCAGATTATCACAGACAAAAAGCTCAAAGCAAAAGCTTCCTTCTTTCCATCTCTGTACCTCACAAACTCTTCCCATCAAAGTCCCTCTCTCCTAAAAACTCTCAAAAGCCTTTCTCCAAAAAGCTCAGTCCATGACTGACTGACTCTCACTCATCCCATCAAGCTCATCCCTTGAACAGACCCAATATCTTCCTTTCATTCACACTGTCCCCTCCCTTACAGTCATTTCTTTGTTTGCTGCTTCTGTCACGAACAGAACTCAGAAGACCCGTAATGACGCCAAACACAGTAAAAGTATATAAAAAAATATTTTATTACCAGAGGAGGGCGAGGCAGGAGACAGAGTCAGAGGACAGGCGTGAGTCAAAACCAGATCGGCACAAGCAGGTACAGGGAGCAGGCTGGAGACGTGGTAGAAGACAGGCGAGGGTCGTGGTGGCAGGCAGAGTACAAGGCAGGGGTCGGGAGAAAAACAAGGTCCGGAGGCTCAGATCAGGCAGGGTGAATGGCTAGAAGATCTACCGGCACGAAGTTTTCAATAATCTGGCAGAGACTGGGTAGCTGGATAGTTCTTTTATAGCAGGGGAAGCAGGTGTGTGAGATGAGCTGAGGAGTCAGGAACATGTGAAGTGGATGAAGCTGATGACAGGAACAGGTGAGAAGAATGGAGTTGATTGTGGTTGCAAGGGGAAACAGGGCTTGTCAGGAGCTTGGTGAAGGGACCAGATGAGCTGAATGAAGGTGAAATGAGGAGGCAGAGGAGGGTGAAGGATGGGAGACATGACAGCTTCAGACTTCAGACTTCCTGGTCACGTGTTCCTCTTCTTATTGTTACTTCTCCAACGGCCCCGAAGAGACCATAAATCTTAGATGTCATGATGTCACCTTTTCTTCTCCCAGTCTTAATGGTCATCTCCAGCTGGTCAGTAGAGGGAGACGTGTGGTTACCCCTCCCTTTTCTTCTGCCCAGGATCAAATGGTCATCTCCAGTATTAGCTGGACAAGAAGTCTTATTTATATGGTTATAGCATCTTGACCAACTCCGCAGAGGATAAAGGATAACATGCATGCTTACTCCCAACATCTGGTCAGGTCAAAACAGGTTATATCCATAACATGAATAGTTGAACCATATCAGCAGAGTGAAGGCACATCACTAATTTACGACACCACAGTTCAGGCGGCTACTGCCTGGACACACACACACACACACACACACACACACACACACACACACACACACACACATACAAAAATGATAAGGGCTTGGTTTCACACACACACAGATACACCTTGTAGAGCCTAGAATTGATTTCACATAATGAGAGACATAATCCAGACTTCATTCCATACCTTAAAAAGTCTGATTATACTCCACACAAAGTAGGGATCAAAGGAACAGCGTTAGGCTGGTTTGAATCCTACCTGTCTGACAAATTTCATTTTGTAAATGTACATGACAAATCTTCTTCATACTCCAGGGTTACTTATGGAGTACCACAGGGTTCAGTGCTTGGACCAATTCTTTTTACTATATATATGCTCCCAATTGGTAAAATCATTAGACAGCATGGGATAAACTTCCACTGTTATGCTGACAATACTCAGTTATATTTATCCATTAACCCTGATGAACCTAATCGGTTGGGTAGACTACAGGCTTGTCTTCAGGACATAAAAAATTGGATGACCCTAAACTTTTTGCTTTTAAATCAAGACAAGACGGAAGTTCTCATCTTTGGACCAGAAATCCAGAAAAGGAAATTGCTTAGTCAATCACCTGACCTGAATGGCATTACATTAATCTCCGAGAACAAAGTAAGGAACCTTGGTGTTATCTTTGACCAGGACATGTCATTCAAATCCCAGGTTAAACAGGTTTGTAGAATTTCCTTTTTCCACCTTCGGAATATTGCTAAGATTAGAAGCATCCTTTCAAGGAGTGATGCTGAAAAACTAGTTCATGCATTTATTACATCAAGATTGGATTACTGTAGTTCATTACTCTCAGGAAGTCCACAGAATGTAGTTAAAAGTCTTCAGCTTGTCCAAAATGCTGCAGCTAGAGTTCTGATGAGAATTAAAAAGAGAGATCATATCTCTCCTGTCTTGGCTTCCCTACATTGGCTACCTGTTAAATTCAGAATAGATTTTAAGATCCTTCTTCTCACATATAAAGCTCTTAATAATCAAGCTCCATCATACATCAGTGATCTGATTGTTCCATACGTTTCTAAACGAGCACTTCGCTCTCAGACTGTAGGTTTACTGGTGGTTCCCAGAATATCTAAAAATGGGATGGGAGGCAGATATTTTAGTTATCAGGCTCCTCTCCTGTGGATTCAGCTCCCAACCTTAGTCCGTGAGGCAGACACCTTGTATACTTTTAAGACTAGGCTTAAAACATTTTTATTTGATAGGGCCTATGGTTAAAATCTGATGTTAGCCTAGATCAGAACTCTAGCTGCAGCATTTTGGACAAGCTGAAGACTTTTAACTACCTTCTGTGGACTTCCTGAGAGTAATGAATTACAGTAATCCAATCTTGATGTAATAAATGCTTGAACTAGTTTTTCAGCATCACTCATTGAAAGGATGCTTCTAATCTTAGCAATATTCCGAAGGTGGAAAAAGGAAATCCTACAAACCTGTTTAACCTGGGATTTGAATGACATGTCCTGATCAAAGATAACACCAAGGTTCCTTACTTTGTTCTCGGAGATTAATGTAATGCCATTCAGGTCAGGCGATTGGCTAAGCAATTTCCTTTTCTGGATTTCTGGTCCAAAGATGATAACTTCCGTCTTGTCTTGATTTAAAAGTAAAAAGTTTAGAGTCATCCAATTTTTTATGTCCTCAAGACAAGCCTGTAATCTACCCCAACGATTAGGTTCATCAGGGTTAATGGATAAATATAACTGAGTATCGTCAGCATAACAGTGGAAGTTTATCCCAGGCTGTCTAATGATTTTACCAATTGGGAGCATATATATAGTAAAAAGAATTGGTCCAAGCACTGAACCCTGTGGTACTCCGCAAGTAACCCTGGAGTATGAAGAAGATTTGTCATGTACATTTACAAAATGAAATCTGTCAGACAGGTAGGATTTAAACCAGCCTAACGCTGCTCCTTTGATCCCTACAACATGTTCAAGTCTTTCTAAAAGAACATTGTGATCAACTGTGTCAAAGGCAGCACTGAGATCTAACAAGACTAGAACAGACACAAGATTCTTATCGGAGGCCATAAGAATATCATTTGTAACTCTCACTAATGCAGTTTCAGTGCTGTGATACTCTCTAAAACCAGACTGAAATTCCTCAAACAGAGCATTAGTGTTTAAATGCTCACATACTTGGATGGCCATTATTTTCTCAAGGACTTTGGATAAAAATGGATGGTTAGATATTGGTCTATAATTCATTGGGTCATCTGGATCAAGTGAAGGTTTCAATACAGCAACCTTAAACTCCTGTGGGACATACCCATACACTAAGGATAGATTGATTATATCTAGAATGGGGGCAGTAACCAAAGGAAATGCCTCTTTAAATAATTTGGTTGGGATTGGATCCAAAATGCAAGTTGAAGGTTTAGATGAAGCTAATATTTTTGATAACTCTGAAAGCTCAACTGGATCAAAACGGTTCAAGCACAGATGAGGTTCTACAGTCACCTCTGATGCTGCCTCACTTACTGAGGAAGAATAAATCGCATTAGGGAGGATGCTAAAGATTTTGTTTCTAATAGAATTAATTTTACTTGTAAAAAATCCCATGAAGTCATTGCTGCTGAGGGTTAAGGGAATAGAGGGCTCAGAGCTATGATTCTGTGTAAGTTTAGCAACTGTACTGAAAAGAAATTTAGGATTATGCTTATTCTCCTCAATTAGTGCTGAGAAATAAGCAGTTCTAGTTTGTCGAAGCTTATTTTTATAAAGCACAAGACTATTTTTCTAGGATAGGTAGGCCTCCTCATGGTGCGTAGAGCGCCATGTTCTCTCCAATTTGCTAGTTTTGTTTTAAGGCTTGTAAATGAGAATTAAACCAGGGAGCCAACTTCCTGTCCCTAATTACCTTCTTTTTTAAAGGGGCAACACCATCTAATGCCACACATAAAGAGGAATTAACATGATGAACTAAGGCATCAATTTGTGAGGGGTTAGAACTGAAAATATTGCCCTCTGCTACATGCCTCTGAGATGCTGAGAACAGTAAAGATGGAACAGTTGATTTAAAAGATGCAACTGCGTTGTCAGATAGAGACCGACTATAGTGAAATTTACTTTCATGTCTCGAGAACTCAGTTATAAAAAACTCAAAGGTTATCAGAAAGTGGTCCGAGAGGACTGGATTATGTGGAAAGATTGTTATTTCCTCACACTCTATGCCATAAGTCAGCACAAGGTCCAATGTATGATGGCAGGAGTGGGTGGAGCTATGTATTCTTTGAGTAAAACCAATTGAGTCCAGGATATTACTAAAGGCTACATTGAGGCTATCATTTTCAATGTCCACATGAATGTTAAAATCCCCCACTATAATGATCTTATCAGTATTTAGCACCAAATCAGATAAAAAAATCAGAGATCTGATCCAAAAACTCAGAGTAAGGGCCTGGTGGACGATATAAAACTACAAACAAGAGTGGTTTTACAGTTTTGCAATCTGGATTAGGAAAACTAAGAATAAGATGTTCGAACGAACTGTAGCTATTAATCTGTAAGGGACTGATTAATAAGTCCGAATGAAAAATGGTTGCTACTCCTCCTCCTCGCCCTGTACTTCGAGCAATATGATGATTTAAATAAATTGAAGGAGTCGACTCATTTAAGCTAACATAGTCCTCTTGCTGCAGCCAGGATTCAGGGAGAGAGAGCAAAGAAATCTGATTATCACAAATCAAGTCATTAACTAACAAAGTCTTAGAAAAAATGGATCTAATGTTCAACAACCCACATTTAATTTTTCTAGTTTTCTGCTCAGTTGAATTTGTTCTAATATTTATGAGACTTCCATGATTTGCTTTATTAAGCCTGCTATTTAATCTGTGTGATTTTGGTCGTGGGCAGGACACTGTCTCTATGGGGTAGTGGGTGGGTAACAGTACAGAAGCTGACCTGGATTGGAATGTTTATTATGTGAGGTGCCTTGAGATGACTCTTATCGTGATTTGGCGTTACATGAATAAAATTGAATTGAATTGAATAAATTGAGCAGAAATGGGGTTTCCATATATCAAATGGGACTTCATCTGTGCTGTGACTTTAGTTTGCTTATTCACAACCTGATCACCACTTCGCCAGATGGCACCCCTCGTGAGCGACACAACGTAAACAAAAATTATTGACAAAATGCTGAGGGACAACTCTTATCAACATCTGTTTGAACATAATCTATGGTATAATTATGCCAAGATTATGCCAAAACAGAAAACTAAAACCAATTGCTATGTGTGTTCCATTATGCTAAACTCTTTCCATAAGCAGACCACATATGGGAAACCAATGACAATGGGTGATGGTACATGTTTTCTGTTCATGACCAATTATGGATAGCACCCACAAAAGACAGAGAATCTAACCTACAGGGCCTCTGAGTGTAACAACTCCACATATTACAGAGAACCTTCCAAGGACAGCCCTGCTCTCAGCTATGTGTCAAATTGCCTCACTGTCAACCTCATCAGCAATACTAGCAGCCTTGATGTGGCTATACTTGCACAGGATGACCCAACTCCATTCAAGGTTGTTGGTGGTTGTGTGGCAATGGTCTGGCATACTCATCTCTACAAGGTAACTGGAGCAGTCTTTGTGCACCCATCTTTGTGTCAGACCATACCTTCTTATTCTCAGTAACGCATGTGGAGATTCATCACACCCGGAAGAAGAGACAAGCTGCGTCTGTAGCAGTGTTAATTTTGTTGACAAAATATTTTCATCTTTTTTTTCATCACGAAAATATATTTACAGAAGAAAATGAAACAAAATTTCAAAATAAAAGCTTGGAAAAAGACGAAGACGATAATTAAATTGATTGAAACTTTTAGTCATCAAATGAAAGACGAGACGAAAATCCATGATGACGCTCTCCTACATGGCACTTTATGGTGCTGTGCGACTATTGTGTTGTTGTGAGATGTGAACGTAGTAGAAGACAAGGGGCGTGGCGTGCCGTGAACGTGAGAGAAGACAGACCCCGAATAGTATAAAGCGGCAGGTATGCGCGGCGGTATGCTAAACATAGCTCACTGAATATATCGACGGCATAAGAAGAAGGAGTAGAGGAAAATGTTAACTGCTGGGCGAAAAAGAAGAGAAGATTTGTGGAGTCATTTTTCTTATGATAACATTGCTAACAAAACTACATGCTGAGAGTGGAAAGAACACAAAGAATCTGAAGAGGCATCTAAAGAATGGCCACTTCGCCATTTTCTCCGAGGTAAATCCACTTAAATGTACACGTGACGACCCGAAAAGTAATATACAGGCAAATAAAACTGTATCAACTCTGTCATGTTGGGATAAAAATTCGGAAGTACCGTATTTTCACGACTATAACCTGTGTTATTAGGGAAATAGCGGGCGAGCAGTGTTGATGCATGATTGCACATGCGCCGTGAGCGGTTCTGGTACTTTTTGGGTCGCAGCCGCTCGCTGCACGTGCGCTCTAAACCAGGACTAGACCAGTAAAGTGAAGCATGCTTTTGGCTGTTTATAATTTTCACATTGTCTGGTTTGCACTGATATGAACCGAGTCCCGAGCCTGCACAGATGTTTTACCGGTTCGTTTTATAACGATATATATATATATATATATATATATATATATATATATATATATATATATATATATATATATATATATATATATATAATGTATGAAATCTCAAAAAGCAACAGGTAAATCATTGTTAGAAAGTCAATGTTTTAATTTTGTATTTTTATTTTTTTGCAGTTGCAGAAAACCATTGCTGATGGTGGCCAACCAGCTACCAAAAAGGCAAAAACGTCCAACCAGAACATTGAGGACGCATTTACGAGTACTACAAAGTACAAGAGTGATGCCAAAGAAAAACAAATTAAAGAAGAGGCTATCGCTACATGGATTGGATGTACAGGATTGCCGGTCACAACAGTAGAAGATGAGGATTTTATTCTGATGATGGAAAGTTTGGATAAGAAGTTTACTGTGCCAAAGAAAACCAAGATAAGTAATCTAATAGAAAAATAGTATGAAAACAAAAAAGCCACATTTAAGAAAAGACTGTCTAGTGCCAGAAAAGTATGTACTGGGACTGATCTGTGGACTAAAAAGGGACTGACAGCATCATTCCTTGGCACAAGTTGCTGCTTTTTCTGTGTTGAACAACAAAAACCAGAACACTTACTGCTAGCTCTTGAACAACTTGACCATCCACACACTGCCCAGTCCATTAAGGCTTGTGTGGAAAAGTGCAAGAATGGGGGATCCTAAATGAGAAAGTTCTCACCGTAATAACAGACAATGGTAGCAATATGGTGGCAGCATTCAAACATAGTGCTCCAGAAGATGAAGATTCCAGCTCCGATGATCCAGATGCATCCATCCTAAGTGAAAGTGATTCCAAGGAGACAGAAAACCTGCAGTGTCAGGACATGGGCATGGACAGGATGCCATGTGTCGTCCATACGCTGCAGCTTGTTGTCCACATGATAAACAAGGAGGAAAGCATCAACAGAGTCTTGAACAAAGTCCGATCAATCGTGAAACTTTTTCGCAAGTCATCAGTCGCAACACAGAAGATTTTGGATGAGTGCGGCCTAACTGTTGTGAATGACTGCCCCACACGCTGGTCAAGTACTTGTGAAATGGTTGCACGTCTCCTCAAAGTTAAAGAATCTGTTTGTGAAGTAGCAAACGAGATGGGATGGGACTGCTTGCTCTCGAGTGAGTGGCAGAAGCTGAAGTCAATGCAAGAACTTTTGCAGCCTTTTGCTGAACACACACAAACTCTTCAGAGTGACACAATGTCGATGTCATTAACACTCCCTGCTCTCTTTGATTTACTCAGCCATCTGGCAGATGTGGAACAAAACACAAGTCGAGATGTTGCTGCTCTAGCACGTAAAATGGAAGGTAATGTGAACCAGCGTTTTGGTTGGGTACTTGATCCCTCAGATGACACGTTTTCCCCACTTGTAGCAGCTGCTTGCTTTCTCAATCCTACTGTGTGTCAGACCCTCCTCAATGTGGCTGATGATAACATTCAGGAGCTGCTCAAGCAGGCAGAAGGGTATGTTGTTCGGTGCTCTCAGACACAGGAGAACCACTCTGATCTGGAGGAACTGAATGGACCTGAACCGGCACCACCCGCCACCGCCTCCTCTTCATCATCTGCCTCCTCCTCCTCCAGACAACCAGTCTTTAGGTTTCTCTCCAAATTCGGAGCAAAGCCTAAACCAAAGTCTTCCAAGTGTAGTGTTAGACAGCAGATAAGCCAGTATAAGGAAGAGCTCTCACAGTCCATCACTTGTGAAACGGGAATGGAGTTTTGGCTTGGAAAATGTGACACATTTGATCACAGCCTGAAACCATTAGCATTAGACATATCGGCAATGCCAGCTTCTCAATCTTTTGCAGAAAGAGTGTTCAGTATCACAGGTGACCTCACTAGAGGGGAACGCAACGGAGCAAAGGTCACACTAGCACGAAGTGCTTTTCTCAAAATGAATCGCAACAAATAAACTGTCCTCTTATTGGAAACAGTGAACTACAAACTGAAGACTGTTTGGTTGAGCCTGTGTTGTAACAAGTGAATATCTACAGACTCAGGGTTAACATGTTTAAATTTGCTGTTCTTGTAAATTCTTGTTGTGCAATTGCTAAAAAGAGCACGTTTGTAATTTCCAGTGTGCTTTTTGTTTTTTATTAAACACGTAAGTGTTATACATGTTAAGTGTTTTTTTTATTCAAATATTCTATGTTCTTAGCTGTGTGTGCTATATCTGATCAGTGGTGGTCAAGAGTTTGGACCCTGTGTGTTAAATTACACTAGTTTTTCCGTGCTCTATACAAAAGTAGGAAATTACTTCATTTGAAAAAACATATGCATTTTTATCGACTAAAATTGGACAAGACTAAAATTAATTTTTAGCCAAAAGACTAAGACTAAAATAAAATTAAAATTTCCTGTCAAAATTAACACTGATCTGCAGTGCCCACCTTCGCACCACATGACTCCATCTGGGGAACTGATGTGCCCGCAGAGTTCAAGCACTGGAATGATGGACAGAAAGTCACACTCTGTTCCCTGGTTGGGAGTAGGAAAACGTATGCTCTTATTGGAAACAGTGAACTACAAACTGAAGACTTTTGTGAACCTATCCATCGACATCAACGAAGAACAAAACGAAGAACTTGAATCACATGCCTTATGGTCCTCCAGAACCATCCGGTTCTGGACGTGCGGACAGCAAAAGAAGGCGGAGTCTGTGTTATAATAGGCTCCTCCTGCTGTTCTTACATTCCAGGTGAAAATGACACCCACGTAGAAGAAGCCATGGAAGCCCTCAGAAATATACACGGTGCCATGGCTCGAGACAAGACTGGACAATCACACTGGGACCTGTGGTCATTGCTGACTACTGGCTCATAGTGGCACCTGCGCCTCAAATGTTTAACACCTTTCATAGTTATTTTCATTCTATTTTGCCTATTTATCACATGCATGGTTCCATGTTTAAAGTTCATGGTTGTTAAAATGTCGTCTAATACTTTGCTAAATGACCAAAAGCTACATGCTGAAGATCCTCCTGAACCAGAATCTGCTGTATAAATATATCCACAAGAGGTGTTAATCTGATGTTCCTTAGGTTATTTCTACCTTAATTAGCACACGTATTACTCGATAAACTGGAGGGAGATGTTGGAGTTTTTAAATACCATTTATCTTATATTATGTGTGACCATGTACAGTAGGTACATGATGTTTGTTTCTCGTTCTGATGATTCACCCAATTCATGCTGACAATTCACCCACATTTACACACAGTCACCCACAGTTTTGTGTCTGGAACATTATGCTTCAGTTCCACGTCACGTTGCAGCTGATTGAACCATCTTACCACACCACATCATTGTAATGTGTAACCCCTCCCATGTGTTCCGGTGCTTAATAAAAATGAGCCACGCAGGGAGAACTTTGGAGTTGGCACTGGAGTGGAGTTACGACTGTGTCCTGTTTAACTTCTCCATTGCTCTCTCCCCTTTGCAAAGCTAAAAACGACAATATTCGTTTCTGGGTGATTATTACATTAGAAAGGACAAACCTTAATACTCATACACATTATAATATAACTGTTAAAAACATTTCCATTTCACAAAGAGTTAACCCCTCTTTGTATCTGAGGGAAAGTGTGACCATCTGAGGTATTTTGGTAATGCCCTTTAAACGTGTCAAATTCTGATTTGTACAAGTTTATAAATAAGGAAGGTCATTAAACAGAATTATTTGCGGATCTAATTCAGTTTCTAGCTGACTCCCGGTCCGGCCAAAGCGGTGAACAAGCTTTTTGAGACCATCCTATCTTTTGACATCAGGTCAAAGCCTCTCTGCAACGCTTGTGAGTGATTACAGACACAACGGCTTTGTTGTGACCCCCTGGATTGCTCGGGGATCTCCACACAAGGGTGCGTAGACTCGGCACAAATTGTGTCAGATGGTTTTATAAACAAATCTCAAGCTTATCAAACATACCGCCAAACTGATTTTACAACCCAGACTCCACAAACTTTCTCAGATACGTAAAGGTTTTGCTAAAACATCTAGCTTCCATTCCAGCATTTGATTCATACCCTGTCTTGTATAATCATTGGTTTAGGGAAATAGAAATTATTTCCTTTTTATAAACTAAACTTGACGCTGTCTGAATTAATATGAAGTGTGTTTCTGGTCCCTGAATAAGTAAAAGAAACTAAAATCTTCTGATTAAACATTCAAAGATCAATCAGATTCATCCTTTAATACACACGTAGCCAATCCTTAAAGTTACATAAATTAACGTAATTTTACAATATTATGTTTTATTTTCATGTGAAAAATGAATAATGATGAAATGGATGAGGGGTACCAATGGTCATCAGCCAACCGGTGCTCAGCCACAGGCATGGTCAAGCCCATCTTCTTCTGCTCCAAAACCAAGGAAAAGAAAAGGCCCAAGCTCACCTTTCCTAACTCTGACAGTGGGTGATTTTTACATTTTCATGGCCAACCTGATGTTTTCAGCAGATTTAACCACGGGTTGGTCAGATGCTGCTGTTGCCTATCTTTGCGGGAATGTGCACAGTGTTGGATAATGCATTTTTTCCCCTCTTCTGCCTGGACTGAAGTTGCCGTAGGCCACACGCAGCCCTGTGTGCAAAATGTGGCCCCTCATGGAGCGCGAGTCCAGCGTATCGAGAGGGGCAACACTGTGATGATGTGGATGGCTAATGTTTGAGGACGGACAAATTGGGTAAATGGCCAGAAAAACTCAAAAATAGAAGTGACTGTTCCGGTCCTCACTGTGTGGGGGGCTGGATGTTCCTGCAGCCTGGGGGACCTCCGACAGGTGGGGTTGAGGAAAGGCCAACACCAGCTGTTCTGGGATTTTCCAGAATTCACAGATGGCCAGTCCACCACCGTTCTAACATCATATTACGTCAGTAAACTGGCACTGAAGGCCCAGTTACCAAACACACCTAAAATCATGTCATGACCTTTATGGGTTTAAAGGGCACAGCCATTTGCTCCGCCACCAGCCTGGCTCTGATTTGTGACATAACCCACTGGGATCCCAAAAAACTGACAGCCTCTACTTGGGAGTACTTATCTTTCCAGATCTAAATGAGCTTTTTGATCTAAATTTTGGTAGTTACTGACATAAACATCTCATTCGGTGGGATATGATGAGATTAGATTTAAGTGCTAGGACAGAAATAGTAAAGATGGACCTGCTCCCCTGATTTTTATATCTTTTTATTTCACTGCCTGACAGGATTATGGATGCACATTTCATTGCACGGGACAGACTGATACCACGATTTATCTGGGCAGGGACAGGCCCACGGATAAAATTTAAGACACTCTAACTTAATAAAGAACAAGGTGGCCTAGCACTTCCAAATCTGAGGCAGTACTACAATGCTTCCCAAATGAGGTTAGTTGGTGCTCCCCTGAAATTGAGGCCCGATGGAGACATGTCAAATTAACTCAAGACCAGGACCAACCTTAAACACGTTTGGGGGACAAAATTGTCAGAGAAAAATGGGAACTGCATAGATAAAGCACTTTACAAATTTGGAAAGAGGCAGTAGATAAATATAACTTGATGGATGCTGTTAAACTTTTGATCTGGCCTTCCAGGACTTCACGCTTTTGACCAGGTATGAAAGACCCTACCTTTTTACATTAAAGGGGCAAACTCAACACTATGTCAGATTGTAGAGGGCAACACCTTTAATACGTCTGAAAAACTGAAAAGAAAATTCAACCTTGAAAAAAAGAGTTTTATTCATATATTTCCAAATTAGACACTATTACAACAATGAAGTAAGGAAGGGTGTCCTACCCAAAATAAATAATATTATAAACAAATTTCACTTGCTCACAAATACCCACCATGTAGTCAAATGTCTCTGAACTGTGTAAAAGGTTGCAGAAACACTCCGGTACTGACACCTTTTACGTCAAGTCAAAACGGGAAAGGGAATAGTGTCTGGACGTTTCAGAGGACAAGTGGCCTTTGATGTGTGTGACACAACAAACGTCTTACAAACACGAAAAGATGGAGGAAATTTGACCCAGTTAAGATTCTTTATCACACCCCATATCCACAACAAATAAAAAGGAGAACAGGGGCAATGTTGGAGACAGTAGCCCTTTTTAG
>NC_091757.1:22085357-22112857 GCF_043380555.1 Nothobranchius furzeri
GGATGATCCAGTGGGATCTTGTGATGTTTGTGTTAAAGGTTAACTTTGTTTGTTGCAATTTTATTGACTCCGGTTTTAAAACACCTTCGTTTCGGTAAAACTTACAATAAGTATTAACCTGGTGTTTTAAGTCAGTAGATTGTTTTAGACTTTTATCAACTTCGTTGTGCTTTTAAAACACCTTCTTTTTCTAAACTAATGATAATACATGGCAAGATATGAATTATGAAATGTGATGGAGTGTATGTGTGGTGATGGAATGGGAGTTGTAGGTGTGGTGTAAAGCAGAGGTTTATCAGAATCTTTGTATCTGAAAGAGATTGTGAATTCTGGGTGTAAAAGAATTTGTTGTCTGCGAACCCTGATCAGAGACCCCCGTCAGACCTGGAATGTCAGAAAGTCGGGTGGACCTCAAGGCACCGAAGTTCGTAGAATAACCGCAGTGTGACCAGTTCGGTCTTGGGATGTTTCCCGGATCACAACAGCAGGAAGGTTTGTTGCGTCTAAGACGGATGCTCTTAAGGAGTCATATGGCTGTGCCAGCTGGCAGTGTGCCAACGGGTTTGACCGTGTGTCTAAAGAGAGAGGTGTTTCAAAGAGGCTAGTTCCGCTCCGGAGTTCTGCTCTAAACTGAGTAACTCGGGAAGTCACTCTAGTTTTAATAGTCTAGAGTTTATCATTTCTGCAAATCTGAATTTGACAAGTTTGTAGGCTTCACCAAACATCCCTCAGAAAACCACATCTTCCAGATACAAGCTGTTCCAGTTCTGCGGATAAAGAATCCTTAAACTTGTGAGATGACATTAACCGTAATTTGCATCTTATGAACATTGTGTATGAGTGTAGATAATGATTAACTTGTTAAATCAAACAGTACTGATCATAACGTATAAATGGATCATTATAATAACAATATTCATTTCAACTTCACTGAATTAGGCACAGATTATTCAAACATTTCATATAACATCTGGTTCATTCAACCACATGATTATTTAACTTATGAGTTGTAAAAGTTCACTTTTCATTCAGAGTGTGCATTCCAGCAGTCTGAGATTGGTTTGACAATCTTGTCTTCAAGGACTGTCAACAAGCCCTGCAGAATCTTCTGGGTGTTGGAAGATAGAGTAGCAACTCCACCTGGATAGTGGAATTCTGTCTGTAGGTGACCTTTCACTGTGTAAGTCAATATTTAGGTCAAAACTGACCCTTTTCTGGACGTTACACCATTTTGCATTAAGATAAATATGGGTAACCTACCAACCGCGTTGCCTACAAATACTGTCTTACAAGAAGGGCAGCTGTGGCTACATCGTAGCTCATCCCCACCAGTGTGTGAATGTGTGTGTGAATGGATGAATGATACACTGTAGTGTAAAGCGCTTTGGAGTCCTTACTCTGAGAGGCGCTGTACAAGTGCGGGTCATTTATCAAAGTTTGACTCAGCAGAATTTGGCTCGGCACTGCAGCCGGTCTGAGGTTCTGCTGAGTCATATTAGGCTGCCATAAAGTGCAGTCACATGCTCTAATATAAATTGTATATATGTGCAACATGGTGAAGATATTTGCATTCTTTATGAAGAAATTTTAAACTCTACTTGAATCAAGTAGGCCCCTGTATAAAAACATTAAACATAAAGCCAATCCAGGATGGAATGAACGAGAAGTAGAGCTTTATGTGGATGCCGGACTAAGCAGGCTAACCAGAAAGAGGCCCACTTTTCAATTATAAAAAATTTACCCACACAAACGCAAGACGTGCTCCATGTTTCATCAAAAGGAACAAAGACAGGCTTAGGCATGATCCCTTAGCAAAGAAACTACTAAATAAGTGCCCTGTGGAATTTGGGGAAGAACTAAGAGAAGTGAACATTTGTAAAGCTGCCAACGAATACAGATGGGGCAAATGGATACGAGGAAATGACCCAATTATGGCAGAAACGGTTTTCTGAATTGTTTAACAGCATTAAAAGCCCCCCCCGGTAGATACTGTTGAGGGAAATAAGGATGCTACCATTTCTGTGCAAGAGGTTTATGATCTTGTGATGACACTTAAGGAATATACATCATGTGGTGCAGACAAAGTAACAGTTGCACATTTAAAGCTAGCAAGTAGGAAACTTTACCCGCTTTTGGCTGTCTGTTTTACCAGGTTCCTAATACATGGGGTTTTACCCAACTCTATGCTATCTGTAGTTCTGGTACCTATAAAACAATAAAACAGGCCAGATAAACAGTAAGAACTACCGGCCCATCGCCCTGGCCAGTACCCTGTCCAAGGTCCTGGAAAGGGCTGTTTTAACAAGACTGGAGGAGTTTGTTACCTCGTCTGACAATCAAATTGGATTTCAAACCAAATTGGGCACAGACATGTGCATATTTGTACTGAAGGAAATACTTGACCTGCATAACAGACATAAAACAACTGTATTCACATGTTTTGATGCTTCAAAAGCATTCAACTTCGTTAAACATGAAGTTATTTCTCAAATTGCTCAATAGAAAAGTAGCAACACATCTGGTGAGAATTCTAGTATTTAGGTCAGTCTACAGTTGTAAAATAGGAAAGTGCTGTCTCCTCTCCCTTCTCTGTAGGTAATGGAGTGCAGCGAGGCAGCATTCTGTCTCCTTGCCTTTGTAATGCATCCATGGATGACTTATCCAGATCGCTGAACGAATGCAAGACTGGTAGTAGAGTTGGGAATATTACTGTGAATCATTCGATGTATGCAGATGGCTTGGCAGTCTTCTGTCCACATAGTGCTGGGTTGCAACAACTACTGAGGACTTGCTCAGAATATGCTCTGGACTTTGACATTAATTATAATGCAACAAAAAGCAATCCGATGATTATCAGAAACAACGAGGACAAAAAACTTTCCTTCCCTGATTTCTTTTTATCAGCTGGTATTTTACCGGTTTGTAATGAGAATAAATATTTGGGGCACTATTTAAAGTGACAATGTCTAGTTTTTACCATTAATCTCTGGAAATATCCATTGAAATTTCGTAAATGAATCGGGTCTAAAATACATGGCAGCAGGTCTAAGTCTCTGGGCGACGCCATATTGAATGCCGTGTTTCCTTCTACGGAAGCCCGTGAGGACAGAGTTAATTTACTGATTTGTAAAAAGTGGTTACAAAAATTTCAGCAATAATAAATGTGTTCTTTTACACATTTACCTCTTCACTCGTTGCAATTGATGAAAGGATGTCTGATGCTCTTGTTGTTTTGCTGGAGGTTGCACTCCCAAGGATTTTTGACCCTAATGGCCATCTGTTGGTAAAGTCTTACTTGAACACAAAAATAATGCCTACTTGCAATGATTTAGGTATCTACTGCCCCCATCACCAGGGAAACTACACACTGTCACTTTAACTGCTGGTCTGTTGGATGGCAGAGACATTTATAGGCAGTGCTGTCTGCAACATGTGCAGGCTAACATGCGTATTCGAACGTTTTCATGTGCTCTGCATCTGTCAAAAAAACACTGTTAAAAGCATTTTGCACACCTATGGACACTGCCCATCTATGGTGGAATTATTGAAAAAGCAGTTTAAAAAAAGTTTTAGGTAGCATCCAATGATGGGATGAGACTTCTGTTTAGGGTCCCTCGCTGGAGCAGTGCCAGTCAGCTGTTAACGCCGGCTGTTGGTCCCTGCTGTGCCGCAGTGATTGGTAATCTCATGCACGTGTAGGAAAACAACATCATGTGTAGTTTGACTAATGGACAACACAATGGTAAATGGCCTGTGTTTGATAAAGCGTCTTCTAGAGTCCTGGAAAAAACAACAAGGCACTTTCAGAGTATGTGCAGAGATCTCAAAATCAAATGTAAGACTTTTTCAGGACTTTTTAAGACCTTCTAAAAATAAAATTAAGACTATCGCAAAGAACTAATCAACTGTTAAACACACATATATTGTTTTTAAACACTGCATCGCTTCATTTTCCACTTCATGACGGGTTACGTCACACCCGGGACAGCGAGGCTGCAGCAATACTACGTAAAGCCATGTGGTACAAAAATGCAAACCGCACCAATAGAACGAAAATAAATAAATGCGTATTAGTTTACATGCATTAATTTTTCATACCTGTAAACTCCGAGGCTGTGAAAAAACTGAATTAACTCCCCTTTAACAAGGTCCTGGTGTGCTGCAGATGTGCATCTATTCTACTGGGTGTTGTGGTGACCTCTGAACTTTACATACTTTTATTTTATTGAGAATATTTTAAAAATATATTTAATGTGATTTTTTTCTTGGGAAAATGCAAGCAATTTTCTACCAGTCCTACTGTTCAACAGAGCTAAATATAATAAACTGACAGAACTGATCAGATAATGATTAGGGATCATCATATAATAATTAATTCTTATGAGACTAATTCACAGAACAACAAACATAAAAACATCCGAAAATATTCCAGATTACTGTAATCATTCTTAAATAGGATGAGCAGATCCCAGCTCACCACATGTGGAACAGAGACTACTCACTGTGGGACGTGAGGATTCAATGCAACCAGATAAAGTAAATTCTGCTTTCATCTCCAACACGACTTAAATATACATTAAATTATTATACAACTGATGTTTTGTATCTTCTATTTGAATTCAACAAGCAAACAGCAAAAGTTCCTCTCCAGCTACCACAGCTCAACTCAGGCTGATCCTTCAACTGTGGCTCAGAGTAACTTTAGTTACAGTTACTTTAAACCATCAACTAATTTATAAATATAGACAGGCCCACTATAACATAATGAAGGTTTAAGCAGCTTTTTAACGTTTTCACTGAATGTTTGTGCTGACTTTCCACAACAGAAACATCTTTAGATCTGTTTGTTTATTTTCCACTAATAACATCTCACTGAGAACAGATCCATACTCTGGTATGCACGTGTTTCTTCTTCTTAATTTCTAATCTCATATATATGTAGAGAAGACGTGCCCAGAGGGCTTAGCTTGTATCTGAAACAACAACTGCAGCAGCTTGTCTGTCAGAATCTTCTTTAGGTTAGGACGGACCTGTCTAATTCCTGGGAATGCTGTTTCGGACCAACACTTGAACTCAACTCCCCCAAAAAGAGCACAAGCCTCGGGGAACATCAGCGACGGCTGAAACTGAAAGGAGACAAAGCTGCTGAAGTTCTGGACAGAAAACTGGTACTTGGAGGGAATTTAGATGATTTTACAAACTAAGCTCCAACTGCAGTGAGATGTTGAAGCCGCATTAGTAGCGGCGCCGTGATACCGGTGTCGGTACAAGATCTGCTCGGGTGCAAGATCGGCTCGGGTCGGTCGACTGCCGATGACGTCTAAGTAGTTGATTGGCTGAACATGAACCTTACGGAATTACGTAATCACGTAACGTTGTTATCACGTGACGTTGGTCCAGGCAAATTTTTTCTATTGGAAAGATGGACAACTTTTACAAAGAAATCCATCATTAACTCTTTGAAAATACACTTTTAGCATAGAGCTGCAAGTATATTAGGGCTGAACGATTAACTGCATGTGCAATTAAATTGCGATGTGACAAAAGGAGATTTTCTAATGGCAAAGGCTGCAATTTGGCAGCGAGTGGTTAGCGCAATGCTAATATACATGGAAAAACCCATAGGAATGCTAATGCTAATATCGCCGATTACATTATTACAAATTATGAATTAGAAACGTGCCAAATGATTACATTTGGAGTCTAATAGAAAGTAAAACTACCATCAATCAAATAAGTACAGACAGGTATTTTAGTAAAGCCAGAAAACTGTTAACTCCAGAGTTTTGGCTAGCAGCTATGAGCGTAACTGAACTAAGCATGGACAAGACGTCAAAAACTCTAAACACAAAATACTTAAATAAACGGGACACACTTCTTTCCTGCAAATACAATTTCACAGGTGTTGCTAATACCTATGATCCTTCAAGGGATGTGCTCAAAGAGGAGTTCAACATGAATCAAATATAGTGTTTTATTTTACAAATACTATTATAAACACAAACTTACGTCTTAAGAAACATTATTTTAATAACGAAACTGCTAAATTCTTTCCAACAGTATAGCTGTGTAGTGTATTTTGTCCGAGTGGGTTTGCCGTACTTTGACGTCATCGGCAGTCGAAGGACCCCGAGCCGATCTTGCACCCGAGCAGATACTGTACCGACACCGGCTACTGCAGCGAGTTTATGCCTAGCTGTCTCCGTGACTGTGATTGGTCAAATGACGACTCGTGACCCACTAACAAAGATGGTTTGTGAAGAGGATGAACACTCCTCGTTTTGCTGATATTGATTCTTATAGAGAGCGACTGAAACGGATACCCTGGTTTTACAACGCAATCATTCATTCACACACTGGTGGTGATGAGCTACGATGTAGCCTTAGCTGACCTGGGGCGCACTGACACCGGCGAGTCTGCTGTACACAGGCGCCGCCGGTCCCTCTGACCACCACCAGCAGGCAAGGTGACTGTCTGTCTTGCCCAAGGACAACGACAACAACAGACTGAGCGGGGCTCGAACCTGCAACCTTGCGATTACGGGGCGAGCGCTTAACTCGTGTGCCACTTTCGTCCAGTCTGTGGGAACGTGAGGAGCTGCATGCATGTGTAACCAGCTCTGTTCTGATGTTATTTAGTTCTTGTGTCCGTTTCATCTTTGAGTCTTTTTTTACACCATTCTTACGATGGACCTCGTTGTGTCTGCAATAACATGGTGATGACCATGATGATGGTTTGATGGTCTCAGTTACCTTGTTTGAACCATCATTCATCATAATGTTCTTTGTCAACATTAGTAGTAGAAATACAGTATTAAACGGACTTTTATAAACTGTATTTTTGTCTCCATCTCAAATTATTATGAAGGTGTGTTTCCCTTAACCACCACAAAGACCTGGTTTCACCTTAGAGCAAATATCAAAGGTTCAATAACACTGACGGGTCATATTTAAATGGAATATCACATCTTATTGATCATTCCTTAGATGTAACTACATTTGTCATGTTTCAAAACACACACACACACACACACACACACGCACGCACGCACGCACGCGCACACACACACACACACACACACCAAGTGTTTTAATCATTTATTACATCATATACAAAATGACCTTCAACTATTTAAGAACGGTGCATCTGCCTATGAAGCGCTGTTTGTCCAAACTGTGGGGTGGTGTGAGCACGAGGGAGTCAATGGGGACGTTCCTTTCTGCTGATAAGGGTTTCTGCTGCTAGGAGACGTTGGTTTATCTCAGAATTCAGAAGGGTGGAGGCTGAGCACACCACCAGATAATCATGCTGAGAAACGGCCGAGCATGTGATGGCAACAGGCGTATGCTTGTGTTCTGACATGTGTGTCTTTGGCCAAGTCAAGCTTTAAAGGAAAAGTAACGAGTCCTGGCTCTCCTTTGTTGTGCGGTTTTAACAAACAAAACCGGGAAGATTTCCCTGACTAATATACTTAATTGTCCCCTGAAGAAGGAGCTTGACCACGCACCCTGAAAGTTACAGGCCTGTTGAAAGTTACTGTTTACTTCTGGGTAACTGTGCACTAGAGGGGGAAAGCGTTTTGGGATCCCAGTGGGTCACGTGATTCCTGAGGGATTACCATGAAAAAGGGAGTCAAGTTATTTATAATCACGTTACTGGGACAAAACAGGAAAAATAATCAGCAAGAGTGGGAATAAAATTGATTCCTGTTCACCATGAGTGCCGTTTTAACTAACATTTAGTTCTGTCTGAGCTTTCGGACCACAGCGATTGTGAAAACACGAGGGACATCACCGATGTGTTCGATCATCAGGCTTTATGACCAACGTGCATCTTCTCTTAACTTGCCAAAGACGTTCCTGAAAACCACAAATTGCAGATCATGTGCTCTGATTCCGTGACACAGACATTTTACTCAGTAATCCATCAGAGATCGTCTCTGGAGCAACACCTCTACCTGATCGGCGATGCGGGAGCTTTAAGCAGCTGCGGTACAAACGGGGGGGGGGGGGGGGGGGGGGGGGGGGGGGATGTCATTACTTATATTTGTGATATTTGTGCTCCAGATAGAATCTGCCCTGTGTGTGAAGTCCACTCAAATCGAGACGAATTAACTCTAAACCATGTCTACCTTCTCAAGTGAATTCTTTTACTTTAACAATCTTCATGTAGGGTCCAGAAAAAAACGGACTCCAAGTGGAAACTTTCTGAAGCGTTGCATCTGGATCCGTACCACAGCCGGTTTGAATGCTCTCGTTGGGCTCAGCGATTTCTGATCGCATCCATTCTGGATTTGGTGTGATGGAGGCTTCGGGACCTCTCTGAGCAGCAGCTGCAGCCCTGCTCTGGTTTTCCTTCATGTAGTGTGTCAACCCTGGTCCTCAGTTCTCCCATCCTACAGGTTTTAGGTGTCTCCCTGCTGCCACACACCTGCTCTAAATGAATGAGTGATTAACAGGTTTCTGCAGCACTTGATGTCTTCCTGAGAAGGCCAGGCAGATATAGAAACCAGCTGGGCTGAAGCAGGTATGGAAAGCATGCAGGACCAGAGTACTTGATAAAAGCTGGTTTATTATTCATTTGAGTTGGGATGGATCCATGTGTCACATGTCCCTCTTCCTATTGAAAAAACAAAAGTTGGATCCAAGATGGCCAACTTCAAAATGGCCTCCATGGTCACCACCCATCTTGAAAAGTTTTCCCTCTCACATATACCAACGTGCCACAAACAGGACGTTAATATCACCGACCATTCCCATTTCATTAAGGTGTATTCATAGAAACAGCCCACCCTGTATGTCTTGTATTTACATTGTTTAAACGTATAGCCCAAAAATAAATTCTTACGGTACTTTGTTTAGATTTTTTTTATCCTTCTGAAGGTGGGGTGGCTTCTATTTAGCCGTGAGGCGCGCCACAGCAAAATACATAGAGTGGAACCCCTGAAATTCTAATGTAGCTGTGATCACTGGTGATTAGTGTGTTCACACCACTAAAGCTGGAGGGCAATGGAGTAGAATTCAAGGTCATCCAGTAGTTCAAGGTATTTTTCAACAGAAAATAAAAAGCTCATTAATTCTAGTGTTAAAGATACAGAAAGTGGAAAAGTTGAAAGTGACCTTTCCAAATTGGAAACTAAAAAGGAAACAGACTTCAGTTTAAAGAAAGAAAAAAAAGATTTAGCCTAATTAAAGGGACAGTGTGTATTCTCCCTGGCGATAAGGAGCAGTACATACCTAAATGACTGCAAACAAGAATCATTTTTGTGTTCAAATAAGACCTTACCCACGGGTGTCCATTAGGGTCAAAAACCCACGGGAGAGCAACCTCCAGCAAAACAACAAGCACATCAGGTTCCCTTTCATCACAGGCAGTGAGTGAAGAGGTAAATGTGTAAAACAACATTTATTATTGGTGAAAGTTTTGTAACCATTTGTTACAAATCAGTAAATGTATTTTGTCCTCACGGGCTTCCGTAAAGGGAAACATGGCATCTATTATGGCGTCGCCCAGAGACTTAGACCCGCTCCATGTGTTTTAGACCTGATTTTTATAGTCATGGAACTGCCAATATTTATCAACAACTGGGCATCTTTTCAATCATTTACAACAACATCTGGATGCATATTTCCAGATTAATGGTAAAAACTAGGGATGAGCCGGGTACTCGTTTCAGACGAGTATCCGGTACAGATAAAGCATTTTTGACGAATACGAGCATGAAACGAGTAAAACTCGTAAATATCTGTAATCGTGCTGAAGGAAAATCCTCATTGGGTAACTGACTGTCTTCACGCTCTGTGATTGGCCAGTCACATAGAGCGCCCGCCCCTCCCTGCACACAAAACTCTCTAGCCGGCCGGGAGCGCAGTCCATCCGGCTCATCCACGCGCGCGCGCACACACACACACACACACACACACACACACACACACACACACAGTAACTGATATCTCTGTGCTTGCTTCACTGTTGCTCACGTTTCTTCAGTACTCCCTATGTTTGCTTCGGCTCGCCTCTTTTTAAAGTTACCTTAAAGTTACTTTCCTATCATACATGGTACATTTGACAAGACAGAGCTGAAAACGGCTCGTGTCGGTCACTGCCTCTGCTCCGGTCAGGCTTTTTTCCCCCTCTCTCTCCTCTTCCTCAAGATCCACTGATTTCCCTCTTTCCTATTCTGTCTCTCATTCTTTACATTTTTTAATCACAATTGTCTATTTTTTGCTCATTTTAAATACATTTTAATCATTTTCTGAATTCTTTTTTATATTTTACATTTTTTGTTTTTGTGAAGCACCTCGTGATTTTTATCTTGAGACGCTATAGAAAATCTCTCTCTCTCGTTCTGAAAAAAACTTGTTCTGTGATAGTTCCTTTGTGATAAAAAATATTTAATCTCAATTCTGAGGCTGTTCTGTAAATAGTTTTCAAATAAACAATACACATAGCAACTTCTGATCAGTCCATATCAATTTCAGAATTAAAATAACGTATTGATGTAAACCACACCCACTTCCAGTTAAGCTACACCCAGTTCCAGGTTAGGCCACGCCCACTCCAAGTTTAGATGGTTGAACAGATACAGATAGTGGTGTAGTCGCTCATTCCTAGTAAAAACTACACATTGTTACTTTAATGATTAAAATAAAATCTCATTTAAAAATTGCATTCAAATGACTTCAAATAGTTCTAAATAATTGTGAAAAATGCAAACCCGGTAATATAGAGTGCATTTCTGGTTGGTTCTGTTCCTCCCATCTTTTCCATCTTCTGACTGTATTTTCGTTACTGTAAGATTTCATTGTCTTATTTGTTTACGATAATAGTGATCTATTTGTGTGTTTTACAGTTCATAGATTTTTTACACATCTTTAACATCACAGTTCCATGGTGGACCCCTACCTGTGCTACCTGTGTTGAGACCCCACCCCTTTTGTTGTGACAGGCCTGTTCTCCAGTCACCATTTGCTCTATAAACCCACATTAAGTAAAGAACAAATTCAGTTATAAATATAGGCCAAGTTTGTATCTACACACGTTTTTGTAAATTGTTGATTGGATTTTTCTCTACTAGCAGGCTGTTTGCACAACTGACATGTTCAACTTACCTGTTCTACAGCTTCTCCTCATGCAAAACCAAACAGCAGCAGCAGAGATCAGCAGCAGGCCACCACACACAACTCCAGTAATCACAGCATCTAATCAGGAAAAACAAGCATGTGGATAAGCACTATGAGAATTATCTCTGAGCTAGAAGTGAAGTGTTTTCTTAAAACCAACCGCGTGTCTCGGTGGCATCAGAGTGGTCGCAGCTTCATACCTGAGGGAGGGTCAGCTTGGTCTTGGATTCTCTTGCACTCAGTGTCAGAGGTGGACGTGCAGTTCCTCAAAACCTCTTCATCATTCTTACATCTAGTTTGCAGACAGAAAAAATGACGGAGGAAGAACAGCCTCCACAGGAAAGCTGAGAGATCCGAGTGTCATCCTGACACACCAACGGATGAATGGCTGTGTTCTCTGCTTGGTTTCTAGACACTCACCTTGAACACGTCTTACATACTTCACACGCCTCCTCCGGATGACAGAACCTTCCTGGTTTGCATTTACACTGGGTATCTTGTGTGAGGGTACAATGCTCGACTACCTCCTGATCTGTGAAAGCAGTATTAAACAGGCCTTGTTACTTCAGAGTTTATGCTCAGAGAACATTGATGTTACGTCTACAGCCAATGCAGAATCACCGGAGCGACAGTGTGTGCACTTGAAGCATTGGTTTAGGCCGTTGGCATGCTCTGTGAATGTTCCAAAGGTGCATTCTTCACAGGTTCCTTTGTGTCCTGCTTTGGTGCAGGGGAACTTGACATATTCACCTAAAACACACATCCATCTATTAAAGCTCTCATCCACTCATTTCCCTCAACCCATTTGCTGTGGTCCTTAGTAAAAAGAAATGCCTCGTAAGTTGTTCTCCCTGAAAAAGAAAACAAAAGCTTTAAGCACGAAGTAGAAGTTACTGGGCCTTTACGTAACGTTAGGAAAGCCCTGTTATGGAGGATGGGTGCGTTTGCACTGGCTGCAAAGCACAGGGAGGAAGAAGAAGAAGAAGAAAATATCATTTCTGTAGCGCCTCTCAAGATAAAAATCACGAGGCGCTTCGCAAAAACAAAAAATGTAAAAATGTGAAAAAGCATTTAGAAAATGGTTAAAATATATTTAAAATGGGCAAAAAATAAACAATTGTGATTTAAAAATGTTAAGAAAGAGAGAGAGTGAACAGGAAAGAGGGAAATCAGTGGATCCTGAGGAAGGTGGAATAGGTGGGGAGAGCAGAATAAAGAGAGAGGTGAAGAAGGTCATACAAAAGCCAGCTTGAACAAGTGAGTCTTCAGCTGCTTTTTAAAGGAGACCACTGAGTCCACTGATCTCAGGCTCAGGGGGAGAGAGGTCCAGAGTCTGGGGGCCACAGCAGCAGATGATCTGTCACCTTTGACCTTTAGCCTGGTGCTGCACAACCAGTAGGCTTTGATCACTGGACCTCAGGGACCTGCTGGGGGTGAAGGGACTGAGAAGATCACCAATGTAAGATGGTGCTTGTCCATGTAAGGCCCTATAGACCAGAACCAGGATCTTGAAATGAACCCTGAAGTTGACTGGCAGCCAGTGAAGCTGGAGGAGAAGCGGGGTGATGTGGGTGTGTTTGGAGGACTTGGTCAGAAGCCGAGCACAGGCGTTCTGAACCACCTGTAGACGGTTCAGGGAGGTTCTGCTCAGACACGTGAAAAGAGAGTTACAGTAGTCTAAGCGTGAGGAGATGAAGGTGTGGAGAACTGTCTCAAGTTCAGAGCGGGACAGAATGGGACTCAGCTTAGCAACGTTCCTGAGATGGAAGAAGGAAGAGCCAACAAGAGAACTGACATGAGAATCCAGGGTGAGTGCTGGGTCAAAGGTCACGCCAAGATTCCTGACGGAACGTTTGGTGTGAGAAGCAAGCTGACCAAGAGAGTCTCTGGCTTTGGGAACCAGCTTGTCTGGGGCACAGATGAGGATCTCAGTCTTATCTTCATTCAGCTGAAGAAAGCTCCCACCATCCAGGTTTTGATAGAGTCTAAGCAGGTGTGGAACAGCTGCAGCTTAAGCCTGGTTCATGCTTCTCTGTCAGCTCCACAAGGGACAGACACGCACGGATTGACGGAGGCGTTTTGCTCTCATACTTCTCCGTCTCCTGGGGAGTGTTGCAAAGCAATTGGCCGCAAGGACCACAGAGGGCGTAGCGCTGTTCTGTGGTATCCTGTCATGTATCGGTCCAAGATCGTGTGTTTATATTGTGTTTTCTGTACATAAGAGACTTTTTAACACAGACAAATTTGTCTCTCATTCTCCTCCACCTCTTCATGCGCTCGCCACCTCTAAACCCACGTTTTCTGTCATTTCCGTCCACAAATAAAACGCTTGCTGCGCATATTTTCACTCCTCCAGTCACGGGGAATTAAACGTTCATGTTTTTAGAGTTTTTTCGCGAGGTATTCTTCAAGCTTCTCCGTGTCTGCCGCTTGTTATCCTCGGCTCTCTTTATGTTTTTGAGGGCGCAATGGCGGCGCTGTACACAACAGCGGCATCCTGACCAATCACAAGCTTGCGTTGTCCGTCTTGACTGACAGATGTTTGGAAAAGAGAGCTCGACTCCGTCCGTCCTTGCGGAGCTCTCCGGCAGGCTTGCAAGGACGTTGCGTGTCTCCGCACTGACTCAGACGGAGAAGCATGAATCAGGCTTTAGACATCTCATGGGGCTTAAAGGAGATGTACAGTTGGATGTCATCTGCATAAAGATGGTAGGAGATTCCTTTGAAGGAGCTCAGGATGTGGTGAAGAGGGAGCAGATAGAGGAGGAAGAGCAGAGGCCCCAGCACAGAACCTTGTGGGACACCATGGATAAGAGAGGTGGTGGTTGGAATCGTCGTTTGGCTCCGGGCCAGAGCGCCACTCAGATAAACAAACAGGATGGTATGTCCTCGGTGCATCTTGGGCGATTGTGAACGAACGGAAGGACAAAAGAGTCTGGCGATCATAGGAGATGGTAGCAGGGACACTACTGAAGAGGATCGCAGACAGGAGCAAGGTGGAAAAGAGGAGGTGAGTGGAGAAAAGTTTGAAAACGTGGCCGGTGACTGCGGCTAAGCCAAGCACAGGCGCCATCTTGTTACCGACCAGAAAAGGAAAAATAGGATATAGGATTCCTTTATTTTTCCAGTACGGAAGGTTCATCATTTAGTTATTTTGCAAAATATCAGGATTATTCCAGATAGATGTGCGTCTGCATGGTACGTGCATATCCGCCACAGAACTCAACTCACGTATCCGCAGCATTTTGCGTAGAGGGATGAGTCGTACCAGCGTAAATAGATGCCAAATTGCGTACTGGCTACGCAAAATGCGTACAGGTTGGCAGGTCTGGTAAGGTGACTACCACTGACTGTTTGCTCTGCAACGGTAATGTTTTATCTCCACAAATATCACAAGTCTGAAGAAGTTATTCCATGTTGTGGAGTTGCAAATGCTAACAGTAAGCTTCTATTAGCCAAGACAAATTCTGCTCCCTCTTGGTCGCTAAATCAAAAGCAGCCTTTCCTGTCATGACATCGTCCATCCAGCGTGTCCTGGGTGTTCCCATGGGTCTTCTCATCCTCCCTGTTGGATGCATCCAGGAGGCATCCTGACCAGATGCCTGAGCCACCTCAAAGTGCTCTTCTCGATGTGGAGGAGCAGCATATCTACGCCGAGCCCCTTCCAGATGACTGAGCTTCTCACCCTATCTCTAAGGGAGAGCCCAGCCACCCTGCGGAAAACTCATTTCAGCGTGATCTCGTCCTTTCGGTCACTACCCAAAGCTCGTGACCATAGGTGAAGGTAGGAATGTAGATCTCACCCACGCACCGAGTTCAACAAGACATTCATTCCTACTAGAGACCACAGCTAATTATTAGTAAACAAGTGTCCCACACCTTTGATTGAGATCATGTTGTGTGGCTCCTTGATTTCTTACCAGCTCTACAGTTTAAACAGCATATGTTATTGTTTGAGTATTCCTGGTGTTCACTGCAGAAGGTGTGCCTCAAATTCCTGATGTCTCTCATGCTGGTGCCAGGCTGGGGGACTGCACCCAAAGCTGGGAAGAGACATATTGATGCGAAGAAAACCTTTTGGAAAACAGAAGGCAAAGAAGTTAAAAACAGAGCTAGCCATCATGGGAAAACAGTGTCACAAGATTCAATCAGCACAGCACCATTTCAATATCTATGGCAATAAAGTTTTATACTAATCTATCATATTCAGTTGCATCTGACTGAAAACTACTATAATAGATGCATCGACTGCTCCAATTTTTTTATTGGCAAGACCACTTGAGTCTTGACATCATCTAATTTAATTTTTCTAAATTACTGTTTTCACACAAATGAATACATTGACAGGAAATAAACTGTTTTAGTCAGGGAAAAGATTATTTCAATCCATGTGAACTTCGTACATTTGCCTAATGAAAAACAAATTATCACTCTGAAATTTTCATGTTTCATGGTAGATGTATTTAAAAAATGGTGGGGTTATTCATAAAAACATCAAGGAAAAAGCATTTCTAAATAAATATGCGTTTCCATGAACGAAACAAGTATTTAATACGCAATCAGTCAGCAAGATTTTCAACTCCCAGGTATATTTTATGCAGGCAATGAGCTGACAATGGGAGCCTTCTCAACTCATTGCCTACAGAAAAGACACATGTCCAAAATAATTGGCTGTAACCCCTTCTTTCCACCGGAGCCGTCAGCAGCACGTTACTGCAGCAGCACGTCTTGCTTGCGTAAGCTGCTGCTTGGCCCTTCCCACGAGACGCGAAGCAGCAGGGGAGCAGCTGTCACCGACCGAGCACGAAGTCACACGAGTGACTTTGTCAGTAAACACAACAACAAGCAGGAGAAAACTACTACATGGTTTGTGTTTTATGTTCTGTCCGTTTTATAATCCAATACGGACCTGAAAAACAAAGGAGACCGCTAGCTAGGTGATAACTTCTCACGGGGCCGCACAGTTAGTAACATTTTTAAAAGTAAAGCAACCGAAGGCAGTACGTTTCTTTATTCTGAAAATCTCGGGAAGCTTTGCTCCGTTTCCGCGTCCGATTTCCTGTCTTTCCTTCCCCAAAAATGTCGAACTTGACCCGTTTCAGAGGCGTCGCGCGTAGAAGACAGAACCGGTGCGTAAGGGCCGCGACATGCTGCTCCTGAGTTTCGGCCGACTTGCGCTGCTGACGGCTCTGGCGGAAAAGGTTCTGTTGACCACAGAGGTTCCTATCAGCAGCTATGATGTGCTGCTGACGGCTCTGGTGGAAAGCAGGGGTAAGGGTAAAAGCTGCAGTTGGGTATGAGAGTGGACTGAACATGTGGCAATAACTGGAAAATAACAGTATTCTGAGGATAATACCGTCCCAATCAAAAGTTCAAGTCCACTTGAAAAATCATTTTGCATGATTCGATCCTGAGCACAGCAACAGCATGCAACAAAAATGGGAGCGAGACAAAACATTTTATGAGCAGCAATTTATTAACTAGAACATTTATGAAGACATTTTGAAAGGAGCGTGCCAACTGCCACAAGATAGTGGCCATGTGTCCAAGGCTAATGTGCACCGCCACATCATCAACACCTCAAACCCTCTTCATGTCCTATAAGCTTGCTAATAAATTGTGCATGTCACCAGTGGGTGGTGTAATGACCGATCCACTATAATTCAATCCAATTCAATTCAAAAATACTTTATTAATCCCAGGGGGGAAGTTGATAAAACAGTCATTAGTAGTCTGCTGAGCTCCCTCTACCGTTGTACAGGCCAAGACCACAATTTGGTGCTTTTGGAAGCCTCTGGAGGACCCCCAGACCCCAGGTCCGGAGGCTGGATGTTCAGGGGTGTATCTACAGGTCAAGACCATGATCTGAGGCTTCTGTAGGCTTCTGGAAGGCCCATAGAGCCCAGGTCTTGATTCTGGCACAGGTCGGGTGTTTAGGGGTGGATCTACAGGTCAAGACCACAATCTGAGTTAGTTGGAGGCCTCTGGAGGACCCACAGACCTCAGGCCCAGAGTTTGGCTAAGGTTGGGTGTTCAGGAACGGATCTACAGTTCAAGACCACAATCTAGGGCTTATGGAGGCCTCTGAAAGACTCCCAGAGGCCAGGTCCTAATTGTGGCCAAGGTCGGGTGTTCAGGATTAGTTCTACAGGTCAAGACCACAATATGGGTCTTTTGAAGGCACCCGGAGGACTCCCAGACCCCAGGTCCGGATTTTGACCCAGGTCAGGTGTTCCGGGCTGGATCTACAAGTCAGGACCACGAGCCGGGTTATTTTTTTTTTTTGGAGGTCTGTGGATGACCCCCAGAACCCATTTCCTGATTTTGGCCAAGGTCAAGTGTTCAGGGGTGGATCTACAGGTCAAGACCACGATCCGCATCTGCTGGAGGCCTCTGGAGGACCCCAAAAGCCCAGTCCCAGATTTTGGCACAGTTTTGGTGTTCTGGGGTGGATCTACAGGATCTACAAGACCACAATCTGAGTCTTCTGGAGGCCTCTGGAGAAAGACTTATTCAATCTAGGAGGCACCATCTTTAAATCAAATAAAGTCCCATTGAGTTATTCTTTTATTTACAACGATCATTTATGTGTAGTTCTGTGAGGATTAGATCTCGCAAGTTTTGTTTACAGGAAACCGTCTCTAAGGGAGTAAAGCTAGAATTCTTTCAACAAATGAGCACATAAATGTGTTGGCAGCATTTGTGTGATGACACAGCAAGTTTGGTACGGTTGTGAACTTGACTGTGGAAGTTGTTAGTTTGAAAGGGTTGTAAGGAGCGCTGTAGGGGGATTAGACCAGGTTCACCAACATTTGCAAACACTTCTTTTAGGGGCAGATCAGATAATGTATGTCATATTAAAACCAATCGTAATGGGATGGATGTATTTGTGCAGTTTTTTGTTAATAGCCTTGCCACGGTAACTTGAACAGCTAAGAAAAGTAATAGCACCCTTCCCCCAACCGAGTCAGTTGATTTCATGTAAGCTGGAGAGCACTCCTTCTGGTGACTCCCTTGTTGACCTGAAGGACTTCATTGCTCAAATACGCCCCCCTGATCTGAATTTGAGCAGTGCTTTGTTATTGGAATCCGTGCACATCATGGATTGTCCACAATGAACACCGTGTTCAAGCATAAAGGGGTCCATATGTGTTCTTGGCACCAGGACACCTTATGCCACAGTTCAATAATGGACTTCAATGTCATTTCATCGGATCTGAGGCTGCATGTCTTGGACAGTCGGGTAGAGGGGCGGACCTGTCAACTGACCACCACCTGGTGATGGGTAGAGAACCCATTGTCTCTTGCTAGACAAGGTGTAGCTGTCTATACCCCATGGTCCTTCAACACCTTGTGGCTCCCTGATGATGTGTTTTCCCCGTCGCATCTACCCCAACTGTGTGTCGTGACGTGGGCTCAGGCCGCTAACGTGTCTACCCCCCGACCATCTGATGGTTTTGTGTCTGTTCAACGAGTATTTTCTGAGAACAGCTTTGTGTCTCCAGTCCAAGGACCATCCTGCTATCAGCAGGATGGTCCTGTACCTTTCTGATCAGACAGCTCATCTGCCGTTTCTGTCGAGCTTGACTCCGTTACTGAGCTCAGTGCTCACTTTCGTGTTTGTGCCACGCTGAGAATGGTTTAAGGGTTGCTTATACACATCTCCAAGCCTCCATCATCGCCTGTCCTTGTGGCGCCACAGTCCCTAAAGGGGGGTATGATCACGCAAGCTCATTATTCTCCTTCGACTGGACACAAAGGTGTCAAGGCCATGTTTGGTGCCCTGGGCCAGGTCGCTTACTGGCCGGGGATGCGTTGAGACATCTCAGACTACGTCCAGAGCTGTTTGGTTTGCTGTCAATTTCAGCCGTCTAACCCCATCCACAGAGCTCCTCTACAAAGCAGGGGAACGTCCACACCGTGGTCAGACCTGCAATTTGATTGGGTGCGGCCTGTGACCAAGTCCAGCAGAGGTAACCAATACTTCTTGACCGTGACCTGTGCATTCACCAAATGGGTCGAATGTTTGCCAGCACCTAATGACATGGCACAGACAACTTCTGTCCTTTGATGAATCACATCTTCTCCCAGATCGGTCTCCCCGCACGTGTTAACTCGGATAGGGGAACTCACTTCACCTCTGAAGTGATGGAACACCTTTGGCAGATGTTGGGGGTAAAGGCCAGTTTCCACATTGGTTACCGGCCCCAGTCTTCTGGCCAAGTTGAAAGGATGAACCAGATGGTGGTCAGTGATTTAAAGAAATACATGTCTTCTAATCACAGAGACTGGAATGTGAAGCTTCTGTTGGTCCTTATGGCCATACAGGCCACTCCCCATTTGTCCACAGGTGTCTCCCCATTTGAAATGATGACAGGTAGACAGATGACCCTGCTGCTTCACTTGCTGTACCAGTCAGTCCTGTCCAATGCCGCTCCGGCTTACACTAACGAGCAGTATTTACAAAACCTGAAGAACCATCTGCCTGCAGCGTTTTCTTTTGCACAGACGAGTCTGTAGAAATCAGCTGAGGGCAGGAAGGCTTACTATGATCAGAAGGACTCACATTCTGAACTCAACATAGGTGATGAGGGCTGGTTCTACAACTTTGCTCCTAAGTCCGGTCACACAAAAGTCACCTCTGGTAAACTGGCTAAGAAACGTTTGCCGAAGTGGTCTGGTCTATAACTGATGACAGAAAAACTCTCTCCAGTTTTGTATAAGATCAAGATCACCAAAAGTAATAAATATCCCGTCTATAAGTGGGTCCACAGGAACCAAATCAAACCTCACAAGGGTTCCACAAACTTTGATAACACCACCCATAAATGGCATATTTATTTGAACATGATGACATATCTATTTGAACATATTTAAACCTGTTTGAACATATCATAACATAATTTCAACAAAATAAAATTTTATTATTATTATTATGTCCAAAGGGAGCAGGAAGAAGTATAAGCTTTTTTTATTTCCTGCCCCTTTTCCCATTTGTTCAAAAATCAAAAGGAACAATGTCGTTTGCATTAATTCATCATGAAATCCTCTATATTCACCTATAGTCAAATGGCCCGTTTACACCACTCACTGGATCTTTTTGAGTCAAAATCCCTCTTCCTCCCTGTACCTCATGAAGACCATATTTTTGTACCACTTTCTAAATTGGGTCATACTTGGACATTGCTTTAAATCCCTATTTAATCTATTCCATGATTTTACCCCACGAACAGCGATGCACTGACTTTTTACTGTCGTTCGCACAGACGGGTAGTTTAAATTCCATTCCTCTCTCAAATTATATCGTTTATCTCTATATGATAAATACTTTTGTATATTACCAGGGAGTAGTTTGTCATTAGCTTAATATATTATTTGTAATGTCAAGAATTGAACAAGGTCAGTAAACTTTAATACTCGTGATTTCAAAAACAGGTTGTTAGTATGATCTCTGTAGCCCGCTTTATTAATAATCCTGATGACTTTCTTCTGTAATATTATTATTGGTGATAATGTAGTTTTATAAGTGTTGCCCCAGACCTCTGCACAATAATTTAAATATGGTTGCACCAGCACACAGTATAACATGTGAAGTACATTGCGATCCAGGAAATGTTTCACTTTATTTAATATGGAAATACTTCTTATTGTTTTGTTGTGAATGTGTTTTATTTGTTGTTTCCAACTAATTTTATCATTCATTATAACACCCAGTGATGTATAATAATTCACCCTTTCAATAGTTACACCATCAATATCGGTCACAATTTGCATGTTTACTTTGTTATTACCAAATATCATGTATTGTAAATCTGATAACCCAACTCGAATCGAATCGCACCAAAGGGGGTGAATTTTCCGTCCGCTCTCCCTCGGTTCTCTGTTTCAAGTCACACAAGTTCTGTTGAGTATATGTGTGTGTGAGTGGATATAATTCATGTCTAAACATAACATACAGACTTGGTTAACGTAGGAAAGGGTAAATGTTCTCCTATATATTGACCAACATAATAACCTTTATCTACAGAAATAAATCCACTTTCTATGTGACCTTCTAAATTCAGATGGTTCTGCTCAGCGCGTGTTTACGTACCATCAAGACCAAACATTCAAACAAACATTCTCACCCAAGGTTCCTGCATTCACTGCATGAACGCCAGATGTCAACATTCTTCACTCTGAATGAGTGAAGACTCCACAATGTTATAGTTATAAGTTAAATATTCATATGTGAACAAACTGTTTGAATGAAATGTTTGAATAATCTGAGCACAAATCAATGAATTTGAAATGAAGACTGTTCCTACAATGATCCATTTATATCACAAATCACCATGTGTTTGATTTAACAACTTAATCATTATCTACACTCATACACATGACAATAAGACACTCATTAAGGTAAAAAAAATCTTTATATCTGAAGGAAGGCGTGGCTTTGTGAGGGATGTTGGTAAATACTCAGAAACGTGTCAAATTCTGATTGGCCAAACTCGGCCAGAAGTCATAACAAAAAAGTTTAATAAAACAGGATTTACTTCCCGATTAATTCAGTTTCCAGCTGAGCGCCGAATCGGCCAAATCGAGAAAGAAGCCTCTTTTGAACCCATCTCCTTTGACCTTAAGTCAAAACCTTTCTGCGATGCTGCAAGTGATTACAGACACAACAGCTCTTTTCAGAGCTACTTAACTCTCAGACATCGACCTTGGACACCTAACCTGCAGACCCTGGGTTGCATCTCATGGCTGGGGAAGCTGAACTCTGAGGAAGCCTTCAACGTCACCACTCTGACCGCAACCCTCCGGACCGCCGGGAGCAACTTATACAAGGGTATCGTAAGCCTGCATACTGGTGTCTGATGAGGTTTATATCAATAACCAACTCTCTAGTTTATAACAAACAACAAATTCTTTTACACCCAGATTTCACAATCTCTCTCAGATGCAAAGAACGGTTGCTACCACATCTTGTTTCCATCACAACACCTCACATCCACCACACCACATCTCCTTATTCATATAATCTGAAGAATTATATAACTTGAATGAAATATAAGAATTAGAATACCTGAAGAATCAAAGAACCCTAGAATCTTCTGATTAAACATTCAAAGATCAGATTGATATTTCATATTTATATGGAATCATCACATCTTATTGGTCTTAATTAATTTGTATTAATTGCTACACAAATAAAATGTGATAATTCCATATAAATATGAAATATCAATCTGATCTTTGAATGTTTAATCAGAAGATTGTAGTAACTTTACTTATTCAGGGACCATAAACACATGTTGTACTAATTCAGACAGAGTCAGTATATAGTTTATAAAATGAAATTATTGTTTTCCCTAAACTGTCATGATTCCTGATTTCCTTTAAAAGAAATTTTACTTATTCTGGTTCAGGACCCTGGACAGCGTCCTCCAGCTCTTGCCCTCTATGCTGTTCAGAGGATCAGCACCACGGAGAGGGGCACGCTGAGACTCCACACCTGCCTGCCCGTCGACACCAGCTGCGACCGATCAGCAATCACCCCTCATGCCTCTACAAATGGGAGCCACTGCAGTTCACTCGAGGAGCTTCAGAAGGGGAAAGAAAGGAGTCAAGAGGCAGGCAGTAACAAGGAGGAAGCCGGCCGACAAGAGAGGAGAGAAAAGAGGGTTACATCAAAGGAGAGGAAAGGAAACTGGTTCCAAGTGACAGAGAGAGGGGAAGACTTTCCCCCATCCACCACCTTCAACCTGTCACTGATAAATCCCGAGCTGCCAGGAGGGGTCACCTGGAGCCATTGGGAAAAAAAGGAGAGTGTGAGACGCTGGCTCCTTGCTGAGCCGTAATTGCTGGACTGATCTTTTTATTATTCTTTTAGGATTCAATTAATAAGTCGGACCTCTGCCCTTTTGTTGAGTTAGCCATTTCAGAGTTTATTTTTAGAGTCACATTTGTTAATAAAAGATGTGTATGACAATACCTAGTCCCCTATTTTTGCTCCCACCACACTTGTGCTGCCCCTCCTGGTAATTCCTAGTCCCGGAGGGGTCTAACATAAACTAAACTACACATGACAAAATATGAATGGGATGATGGATATGAAGTGGATTAATGTGATGGATGCGATGCTGTAATGGAAGCTGGACGTTTTAGCAAACCCTTTCTTAAGTGTCAGGGAATTTGTAGAGTCTGGGTTGTACAAGAATTTGGCTGCAAGTTTGTTAAACTACAGATTTGTTTAAAAAACCATCCAACACCAGTCTGCAGGCTACAATACCCTTTTGTATGCGTTGCTCCTGGCGGTCCAGAGGAAGGGTGGCCTGAGTGAAGAAGGAAGCCAGAGCCATGAGGAGAAACAGACCAGATCACAGCAATCCGCAGCGATCCATAGCAAAGCCAGGAGCTAGGAAAACCATAGCAGGAAAACCATAGAATGTCCAGAACTCCAGAAGAACCGGAACCCAGAGCAGCAGGAAGCTGGTTGAGTCAACCGTGTCCAGTGCCTCCACCCACCAACTGGAACAATAGGCTTAAAGTGGTTGAGAAGGTCTTCGCCCAACCGGAAAGAAAAAGCCTCGATGTCGGACACAAACACTGGGCGTCTCACAGACATGCCACTCACTGAAAGGTCAAGGAAAGCAACAGACGACAAGGTCATTGGATGCCGTAGATCTTTTTAAAACACAGAAACAGTTCCATTACCTGTTTTCCCGCTACGTTTCGTTTGCGGCTGCAAACTTCCTCAGGCTGACGCTGATGGTGGCGCGTCACTTCCTTCTCTGTTTATCCGCGGGCAGCAGAGGACGTTGTCACCCTCTGCTGCCCGCTCTCCCCTCTCCGACGATGCAGTCCCATGCGCGGTCCAACGTGTAAACTCCATCATCCCTGTTCATGGTCCCACATCCACGTCTCCTCATCTCGATTGCTCGGACCATGAGCAGGGACGATGGAGTTTACACGCTGGACCGCGCATGGGACTGCATCATCGGAGAGGGGAGAGCGGGCAGCAATCAATCAATCAATCAATCAAAGCTTTATTTATAAAATGCCTTCCGCAACCCTGTCAGGAAGCCCAAAGCGCTGAACATGGTACAGTAGAAGGTAAATATATTGAATAAATCAACAATAAAAGCAATTCAAATTACAAAATACAAATTACAAGATAGATGAAACATTCTGGTACAGGACAAATGTGTGAAACACATTTGGATTGAGTGGATGGATTGAGTGAACCAATGAAAACTGTGAAATAAATTCAACATAAAAGAGGGCAAAAATCAAACATGTTCTGGAAACGCCAAGCAGAGGAAGTGTGTTTTTAGGTGATTCTTAAATGCTGGCAGAGATGGGGACAGCCTAACTGAGGGTGGCAACTGGTTCCAGAGTGACGGTGCTAGGACTGAGAAAGCCCGGTCCCCGCGAGTACGACACCTAGAACGAGGGACAGCGAGCAGGCCTTGGTCAGAGGAGCGCAGAGCGCGTGATGGGGAGTGTCTGTTCAGGAGCGTGGCCAGATAGGGGGGAGCACCACCCTGGAAGAAATGATAAACAAAGACGAGGATTTTGAATTGTGAGCGATAGCAAATCGGAAGCCAGTGCAGGGAGGCCAGAACTGGACTGATGTGGTCCCGTTTCCTGGTCCCAGTCAGGAACCTGGCAGCGCTGTTCTGCACAACCTGTAGGCGACGCAGTGTTGACTGACACAACCCTGCATATAGAGAGTTGCAGTAGTCAAGCCTAGAAATAACAAAGGCATGCAGTACCCGCTCCAGGTGGGCTCTCGACAGCATATGCTTGATTTTTGCAAGGCGTCTCAAGTGAAAGAAACTGGACCGGATCACAGAATTGATGTGAGCATCACATTTAAGTCCTGCAGCAGAGGGCAACAACGTCCTCTGCTGCCCGTGGATAAACCGAGAAGGAAGTGACGCCACCATCAGCGTCAGCCTGAAGAAGCCGGCAGCCGCAAACGAAACGTAGCGGGAAAACAGGTAATGGAACTGCTCTGTGTTTTAAAAAAGAACTACAGCATGGAATTAGAGATACGACACAGCAAGAACACACCTAAGAAGGTCATTGGATCTGGAGCAAAAGCACTGATGTCCACAGACCAGGGTGTGATGACCCTGTCCAGCCGCAGCCACGCGGATGCTCTCCCAAAGAGAACGGGACATGATGGTGAGGTCTGAACTGGAGTCTAAGATAGTGTCACGTTATAGCGACCCCTCAAGGGTAACTGGGATGTGAGGTTTCTCCCTGGGACCTTCAAGATTCTCAAGAATTTTTTTTAAAGTTGCCATTTTTTTCCCCATACCAGGTTCATCGCGATAACCAAAGAAAGCATGGAAAAGGCATCTGTAGAAAACATCTGGATCTTCAAATGAACTATGTTTAACTGACATGGCTTATCTTAAACCTGCAGTATATGCCATTCCTGAGAACTCGTCCTTCAGAGCTTTGCAGAGGAGGAAGTAGTCACTTTTGACTTCAGGAAGTTGGTGATCAATGAAATCACTCGCTACTGTGGAAAAGGTGAGCCTGATCAAGAAAATCTTATCAGAAATAGAAGAAGTTGGAAACCGGTGAAGGTCAGGGCTGTACGTTAACATTTGTAGCTTATGGCACCGGTGCTACGAAGGACGTAGGTTTTGTAGCACAGAACAAAAGGTTGTAGCACCAGCATAAAAAATGTGTTACAATCTCTGAAAACCAAAAGCACTTCTTACAATTACTTAAACACACCGACAAACACCAGTGCATATAATTAAAACACAATAACAACCACCAAAGCAGATTCCTGGCAGCGTGAGTCTAACTCACGTACTTTACAGTAAAGTTGATTCTGAAATGTCAGACATTCTCATCAGTGTCATTTAGAAATGAACATTGTCTTTTATTCAAGTTAGTGTAGATTTTGTTCGCTACAGACGTCCGTCCTCAACAGCATAGACACAGTAGACGCTTCGCCGATCGCTACTGTGCATGACAGTCGCATTTTCGTGTTCTATTTTTTATAAACGGTATGGTTAACAGGATGTTTTAGCTTAGGCGTTAGCTCCATGGAGATGAGGAGCTCTCACACTGTGGTAGAGTGTTGTTCATAAACCCGTTCACATGCCAGAATGAGAGCTCGCTTTAATATTAATCAGGAAAAATACGTGCGAGTTTGGTTTACGTTCACAAAAAAATACCCCAACAACTTCACGATTGATCGTTAAATGAGCTTGTTCAGGTACAACACCACCGTGTTACATTTATAAACTTTTACCTTCTCAGACGTACCTTGGTTTGGTGCAGGTTGTGTTTTTGTTTCTTATTGTTTGTTTGTTTTCTGTTCTGTTGAAGTTTTAAAATAGGAATGCAGCTATTGGATATTTTAGTATTTGAATGTTCTATTGAGTCTTCTGATTAATCGAATATTCTATTTTGACATGTTTGAAGTGGAACGAGACCGTGGTCTCCCTCTAAAAATATGAGATAAAACTACAAACTTATGAGGATGAAATGTCAGACTCTTGTTATAAAAGGCTCCTCCCTATGTCCCGAAGTCTCCTCCCTTTCTGGTCGGCTCACTAATAGTTATTTTCTAATCTGCTTTGCTTTACGCCCTGGATCACACATATGTTGTACTTATATTTAAATGAAAAGTAATGATGGGTGTTTCGACCATGCCAGTCACTCACTTTGAGATTTATCAGCTTGTAATTGTTCGTAATTAGTATGACTACAAATCAGACATCGGCACGTTGCATATTTGACGTCACCACATCATCTCCTCCCCCCCTAGCATAGCTGCTACTTACCACATGGCCAGATTTATGGTGTTTCTTTCCTCCTGAAAAAAGTATTTGAAGTTCACTGAACTTACAGCCATTGTCCCTCAGTTTTCTCTGTGTCTGCTTCGATGACATCACTGTTGAGAAGAAAATTTGTAGTTCTGGACTTATTTTTACACAAAACCAAAAAAAAACAGTTCCCCCGTTCTAAAATAAGCGTGTTCTTGGTATCAAATTTGTGTTGTATAGTTCACTCTTTGCCATCTGATATTTATAATTATTTATTGAAAGCCCACATGCCCGCCCACAGCCTCCCACCCCCAAGCCAGCCGAGACCAGAACCCAGCGACCCGGGATCCAGGGGCGACCAGCCCCGCCGGGGACCCAACAGAGTTCAGGGACTCACCCACCAGACCGCCACTGGGATCGATCTGACAGATGCCAAAAATCTTAAACCCCCTGACCCGGGTGTGTACAGGTGTCAGACGACACAAACCCCATCCTGAACATCCGATGACCTGTATAGTGTACTCTGTGTAGAATTTTGTACTGAATTAATTGTAAATTGGGGTGTCTGATCATTTTAAAAGTTTTTAAACAAGT